>NC_084748.1:28897569-28920069 GCF_033978785.1 Entelurus aequoreus
ATTTACTGTTAATATCTGCTTACTTTCTCTTTTAACTTCTGTTAACATGTAATAATCACTTATTCTTCTGTTGTTTGATACTTTACATTAGTTTTGGTTGATACCACAAATTTGGGCATCAATCCGATACCAAGTAGTTACAGGATCATACATTGGTCATATTCAAAGTTCTCATGCGTCCAGGGACATATTTCCTGAGTTTATAAACGTAATGTAAATTTAAAAAAAACGAAAGAACATGTTATGATGCCAAAAAAATATTGATGTAATCATAGTAGTATCTACTAGATACGCTACTGTACTTGGTATCATTACAGTAGATGTCAGGTGTAGACCCACCAATGGCGATTGTTTACATTTTGACGCCGGTGTGTAGTGAAGCATGTGTAGTTATTCCTCGTCCTGCAGGGATGATACTTGTAAGAAACGTACTTCATTTGTCGCCATGGAGGTGAGGATTAGTGATTTAGAAGTAACTAAAACACTGCAGACAGGGGCTGGACTTTAGCCGCTAGCTAGCTAGCCATGTCTTAAATATAAATAAAGTTGGTATGGTATGTATGGTATGGTAAAGCACCTCTTCCTGAGGGCATTTCAGTGTTATAACTTCACCTTTATCGTTAGTTTTTAAGCCAAAATGCGTTTCTGTCTACACACTGTGTCTGCTAGTAAGTACTCAGTGATTGGGTGGTGCCGAACATGCTCGTCTGCTCGTAAACCAGCAATGTCACGACGTGACGACGACTGGGAAGCGGGGGGGGGGCGGACCGGTACTTTTCAGAGGCGGTATAGTACCGAAAATGATTCATATCGCGGTACTATACTAATACCGGTATACCGTACAACCCTAGTCCCTCCAGCTAATTATGTGTCTCCATGAGTCTCTTATGAGTTCATAATAATCCCCTCCATTACAGCAAATAAACTGCATATTTGCGTATCTTAGGTATTATCATAAGTATTGTTGTGATTTGAGGATGAGGCTAAACACATCAAGAGAAAAGCAGGAGCTACGCTAACTTTAAACAACAGAAGAAATAAGTGCTTAGAAAAGTTTAAGAAGTGTAAATGAAACCATGTTGCAGCATAAAGCAAGCAGATATTAACATGAAATTAAAAAATAGAATAATAACAGTCAGTACACAACATTTAAGAAGAGGGCAGATCAATCCAGAAATTGGTGGTGTCAACCTCATGGGTAGTATTGGTAAATAATCAATATTAGAGTTATTAGATCAATATTTGTTTTCTTTTTCTTCTTGTTTGTGTTAATAACTCAGATAATAATACCCTGGACACAGGAGGAGTTTGAGGGCAAAAATCAAAAGGAGTAAAATGAGTAGTAGATAGTGGTTTTTACTTTTGTTTAGTTGTTGTGTACTATTTACTTTGTTTTGATCAAACAATTGTATGTAATACAAGAGAATGAAGAACTAGCTTAAATAGTGTTAAACTGCCAATAGCAATCACCATAAATGCATTGAAAAATGTACAGATAGTGCATGTGATTGGTATTGGTCTTGGCCGCTCTCACTCCTGGATGATCGGAATCAGCTGAATAAAACCCTTGATCAAAGCATTCCCTACTTTTGAGCCATTTCCCCCCGAAAATATTCATATTTTGGGGGCGAGCGTCAAACTTTGAATACTTGGCTGCAGAAATGGAACCGCTCCACCAGGAAAAAGCAAAGAAAATTTTGACCTAGAGTTATTATTTTGAATCTTGCAAGATCTTGCTGAAGTCATGCAAGATTTGATTGGATTTTGAGGCTTACCGTATTTTTCGGACTATAAGTCGCAGTTTTTTTTATAGTTCGGCCGGGGGTGCGACTTATACTCGGGAGCGACTTATGTCTGAAATTATTAACACATTACCGTAAAATATCAAATAATATTATTTAGCTCATTCACGTAAGAGACTAGACGTATAAGATTTCATGGGATTTAGCGATTACAGATTGTTTGGTAAACGTATAGCATGTTCTATATGTTATAGTTATTTGAATGACTCTTACCATAATATGTTACGTTAACATACCAGGCACTTTCTCAGTTGGTTATTTATGCGTCATATAACGTACACTTATTCAGCCTGTTGTTCACTATTCTTTATTTATTTTAAATTGCCTTTCAAATGTCTATTCTTGGTGTTGGGTTTTATCAAATAAATTTCCCCCAAAAATGCGACTTATACTCCAGTGCGACTTATATATGTTTTTTTCCTTCTTTATTATGCATTTACGGCCGGTGTGACTTATACTCCGGAGCGACTTATACTCCGAAAAATACGTTATTTATTTTTTACAAGATGTTCAAAATATTCGATTTTCGTGGTTTGGCTTTAAAAGCGGGGAATAAACATAAAAAAACACAAAGTTACAGAATTTCCAATCTACCGTATTTTTTAAACTAGAAGGTGCTACTTTTTTCCAACGCTTTGCACACTGCGGCTTATAAAATGGTGCGGCTGATTTATGGATTTTTCTTCGCAAACGGCCATAATGTTTTGTGCTCATCAAATAGTTTTCCTATTACACTGACAGAGACACTGGAAAACGTGTGTTATTGTTTGTGCTATGGCGCCATCTTTTGGACAAGTTTGCTCAGGTGCAACGGGCTGAAAATGTACTTCCTGTCCACAGCGGTTTGGCTCGCAGGGATTCTTTATTCATTACGACAAGCAACATTTGTAAATTTTACAACATAGCTAAAACAAGTCATAGATACTAAACCGTTTCATGTGTGATGTCTGTAGGAGTGTTTCCATGCATATGTGTACCTTCTATCGTAATGTAATCAAGCTAGCGTCATTCGCATTAGCTCATATCAGTAGTGTGTTGTAACACGCTAAATTTATTTACTTAAGTAACTTTTTGAAAAAATTATACTTTTCAGAGTAGTTTTAATGTAACATACTTTCTACTTTCAATTGAGTATTTTTGTGAAGAAGAAATGTTACATTGAGTTTCATTCCGATCGTTACATTTATTTGTATAATAATTATTTTTTAATCTATTGATTAAGACTTACAAAGACAAATTAATTTTGTCAACAAACTTTCTTCCGGCAGGCACTGTCACATGTTTCGCCAATCCAACGTAAGCTTTAGTGACGTTTGACTCCATTTCACCAATCAAATGGAGTCTCGCAGCGGGGATCCAATCAGAACTACAACTATTGAGACTTAATACGGTATATTGTAGGGATGTAACAATAAATGGTAATAATGATGATGGTGGAAAAACTCCAGACGGTTAGCATTACCCTTTTAAATTAAAATTACCTAGGAAACTAAGATTGATAACTGCACTTTGATAAACTTTCTGGTGCCAGCTTGCTAGCTTAAATGTCTTTCCCCGTTAAAAACAGCAGACCCCACTCTATACTTATATAAACACATTACTGTCTGAGCAACTTAGTTATCCAGTTGTGCACATTGAACCTACAAGCTGTGCTATCTTAGCATGGAATTACGATGATCGGTCTATTCTTAGAGAAAAAAAATAAGTGTTTTTTTGGTGCGTTCAAGTACCACTGAACAGAGTAGGACAATCAATGCCAGAAGTCATTCATCATTTGAATATACTTTATTTATCATGCCCTTTTTATGTAAATAAATCTTAAAGTGTTACAGTACAAACTAGGGTTGTACGGTATACCGGTATTAATATAGTACCGCGATTAATTTATCATGAATTGGTTAACGTGGACCCCGACTTAAACAAGTTGAAAAACTTATTCGGGTGTTACCATTTAGTGGTCAATTGTACGGAATATGTACTGTACTGTGTAAACTGTACTGTTTCATATAATGTATTCTCTTCCTTTGCAATCTACTAATAAAAGTTTCAATCAATCAATCAACACTAATAAATAATATTCGGTACTATACCACCTCTGAAACGTACCGGTCCCCCAGGCCCCCGCGCACCTGTTGTCGTGTCATTGCTGAAGATAGATAGCTAAACATGTTTCACTACACACCGTAGCTCACCTGTTTCACAATGTAAACAAACACCTGACATCCACTGTAATAATACCAAGTACAGGAGTGTATCTAGTCGATACTACTATGATTACGTCGATATTTTTTGGCCTCACACATCTTCTATCGTTTTTTTTTTTAATTTATATTATGTTTATAAACTCAGGAAATATTTCCCTGGACACATGATGAATTTGAATATGACCAATGTATGATCCTGTAACTACTTGGTATCGGATTGATACCCAAATTTGTGGTCTCATCCAAAAGTAATGTAAAGTATCAAAGAACAGAAGAATAAGTGACTATTATATTTTAACAGAAGTGTAATTAGAACATGTTAAAAGAGAAAGGAAGCAGATATTAACAGTAAATGAACAAGTAGATTAATAATCAATTTTGGCAGTTTGTCCCTCATAATGTTGACAAAATAATAGAATGGAAAATGACACAAAATGTTACTGCATATGTCAGCAGACTAATTAGGAGCCTTTGTTTGTTTACTTAAAACTAAAAGACACGTTGTCTAGGAAGTTCACAATTTTATTTAAGGACAAACTTGCAATAAGAAACATATGTTTAATGTACGTTTAATGTGTGTGCGACGCTGGTCAACTGAGCGTTTAATGTACCCTAAGATTTTTTGTTAAAATAAAGCCAGTAATGACATTTTTTGTGGTCCCCTTTATTTAGAAAAGTATCAAAATAATCTTGGTACCGGTACCAAAGTATTGGTATTGGGACAACACTAGTACAAACCAATATTTACAGTGCATCAATAAATGTTTAGCTATTAAAACAGATACAATCCAATAATAAAACACTTCAGTGAAACATAAGAAACACAAGACATGCACAATAATGGCTTTTCTAACTGTCTATTTTATTTGCGTAAAAAGCTTTAAGAGCACACTCCACAATACTGCCATAATAATGATAACCGTGATCAGTTTGGTCACAATAACATAAAAATCTTATATTGTTACATCCCCACTGTATTGTTACACACATCATTTCAATATGTCTTCTACACCTGGAAGAAAGAGAAGACATATGGAGATATTTTACTTTTGCAACGGTAGAAAACAAGACAACCATGTGGCTTGATTGTCTCCGGTAAAAAATACAACCAACTTGAAGAGCCATCTACAGGCTAATGATCAGGACATCTACGCAACAGTAATAAGTAGGCCTAAACTAATATTTCCAAATGACTCATACAGTCGAGACAAAAAAGAAGGAGCAAGACTGCTTATTCACCCACAACTTTTGTAGAACTAGCCTGCCCATCTAGAATAAAACTAGTTTGTTTCTTCATGTGACCATTTTAGGGGGAAAAAAGCTTAATTTCAGCTAAAATAATAACACACAATAAGATAAGGTTAGTGTGAATTTAGTCTACTAAGGCTAGACTAAAAGTAAATTAATTGACATGACTAAAATATGACTAAAACTAAAATACATTTTGGTCAAACGACTATGACTAAAAGTAAACCAAAAACTATTGACAAAATTAACACTGGCCAGTGGTATGATAAAATAAGAACCTACTTGTTTAACAAGTGTCGGAATGTTCCCAAAATAAGAGCATTTAATTACGTGACATGACACAAACACATGCTGGCTGGTTGTGACAACTTCCTAAAACAGTTGACTAAAATAGCGATATTTTTGTATTCCTCTAATGTTCCTATTAACCACAAGTGTCAATTAAGTGTAAAACATTACCAACAACACTAAATAGCAGTGGAAAGTTGTACTTATCTGTTACATCCGGAGCTTGAACGTTACCAGCGCTAACTTATTAGCATGTAGCATTCTGTTATTCCACTGTATTTACATTCCCACATACTGTAGCTAAACAAGCTGAGATGACCACAATCGCCCCCTAGTGTATGAAAGGCACACTGCATATGGCCAACAGTCACACTAGAGATAAGAACATGGAAAGTAGAACTCCACATGTAGCTGTGAAAATTGATTTGATCAAATCAGACTAATTTAGTGCATAGAAACGTACTGACTGCAAAAAGTGACATGACGTCAGACAAGGCAGCACAAATCTTCAAAGATTACTTTTAAACTAATAAAAAGAACATCATATTATGTGCTGTCATCTGTGTCAGTAGAAATATTCACATTTCAGACTTCAAGAATTCCACTTCTAACTAGAGAAAACATGTTTCAACAAATTGTATATGATTTTTATGTTTTACACACATGCACACATCAACTGCAATTGTAGTCCAAGAACCATTATAAAATAGCTACTGAAAAAATCAGAAGTTACTCACAAGTTACACAATACTTGAGTCATTTTTTCACGGAATACTTACTTACTCAAGTATTTATTTTGAAGACTACTTTGTACTTTTACTAACGTCATAACGGCACTCTTACTTGAGTACAAATTTTGGGTACTCTACCCAACTCTGGCAAATATGCTAATATTAAGTGTCTGTGTTAGTGTCTGTGTATTATTGACTTACAAAATATGTTTTGTATTGTTTCAGTTTCGTAAATTCACTAAAACTTCACTGTGGAGTTATTGAGTCTCTTCAGCTGATTGGAGAGCTGGCTCCCACAGCTAGTGGGTCCATGACCCATTTTGTTTGATCAGTCGTTTTACTGCCGTGTGACAGACACCATTTGGGAACAATTAATGTATGTAAATAAACATGTATGAAATACTTTGCGCTGGTATATACACTATCTCCTGCTTATTGTCCATATTGAAGTATGCCACAATGTAAAAATATATTTTTCTCCTAAAATTTGGTGGGTGCGTCAATGCCTTTGCTTAGGGGCACTTACCTTTTGTTTATTTTTGGTTTAAGCATTAGATACCTTTTTACCTGCACACTGCCTCCTGCTGTTCCCGACATCTACAAAGCAATTAGCTACCGGCTGCCACCTACTGATATGGAAGAGTATTACACGGTTACTCTGCCGAGCTCTAGACAGCACCGACACTCAACAACAACACATCATTTGCAAACTATAATTGCTGGTTTGCAAAAAATATTTTAACCCAAATGGGTGAAATTAGATAATCTCCCGCGGCACAAAAGACTGTATCTCACGGCACACTAGTGTGCCGCGGCACAGTGGTTGAAAAACACTGCTTTAGCTGATCGGAGAGTTAGCTTCCACAGCTAGTGGGTCCATGACAATGACTTCTGTTTTGTTTGATCAGCCGTTTTACTGCGGTGTGACAGACACCATTTGGAAACAATTAAGGTATGTATATCAGTAATTTTTTTTACTGGTATATATCTGCTGTTTATAGTCCATATTGAAGTATCCCACAATGTAAAGGTATATTTTTCACCTAAAATTTGGTGGGTGTGGCTTAAATAGCGGTGCGCTCTGTAGCCCGGAAAATAGTCTTGCAAAATTTGCTGACTTTTGAGGCATTTTTTTCCCCTGAAAATCTTATTCTAGGGGTGAATTAGTTCTTGGAGGTGGTAATGCAAGTAGATCTTCAGTTGAAGCTCTGGTACTGTAGTGGTGAACATCAGCATTATAACCAATCTGCTTAAAAAGAGCTGTAGGGTACTTGTTATGAATAATGTTTCTTATAAATAACAATAAACTGCTGGATAATCTATGAATAACCTTCAGCCATCCAAGACAAGAATGCATACGGTCCACACTCGATCGATAAGAACATTTAACAGTAAGTCTAGTAACACTAACAAGTATCTGTGTTAGTATTATTGACTTACAAACAAGTTTTTGTATTGTTTCAGTTTCGTAAATTCACTAAAACTTTACTGTGGAGTTATTGAGTCTCTTTAGCTCAGTGTTTTTCAACCTCTTTTGAGCCAAGGCACATTTTTTGCGTTGAAAAAATCCGTAGGCACACCACCAGCAGAAATCATTAAAAAACGAAACTTAGTTGACAGTAAAAAGATGTTGTCGCAATTGTTGGATATGAATTTAAACCATAACCAAGCATGCATCATTATAGCTCTTGTCTCAAAGTAGGTGTACTGTCACGACCTGTCACATCACACCGTGACTTATTGAGTTTTTTGCTGTGTGTAGTGTTTTAGTTCTTGTCTTGTGCTCCTATTTTGGTGGCTTTTTCTCTTTTTTTGGTATTTTCCTGTAGCAGTTTCATGTCTTCCTTTGAGCAATATTTCCTGCATCTACTTTGTTTTAGCAATCAAGAATATTTCAGTTGTTTTTATCCTTCTTTGTGGGGACATCGTTGATTGTCATGTCATGTTCGGATGTACATTGTGGACGCTGTCTTTGCTCCACAGTAAGTCTTTGCTGTCATCCAGCATTGTATTTTTGTTTACTTTGTAACCAAGTTTTAGTTTCATTCTGCATAGCCTTCCCTAAGCTTCAATGCCTTTGCTTAGGGGCACTTACCTTTTGTTTATTTTTGGTTTAAGCGTTAGACACCTTTTTACCTGCACACTACCTCCCGCTGTTCCCGACATCTACAAAGCAATTAGCTACCGGCTGCCACCTACTGATATGGAAGAGTATGACACTGTTACTCTGCCGATCTCTAGACAGTACAGACACTCAACAACAACACATAATTTGCAGACTATAATTACTGGTTTGCAAAAAAAATGTTTAACCCAAATAGGTAAAATTAAATGATCTCCCACGGCACACCAGACTGTATCTCACGGCACAGTGGTCGAAAAACACTGCTTTAGCTGATCGGAGAGCTAGCTTCCACAGCTAGTGGGTCCATGGCGATGACTTCTGTTTTGTTTGATCAGCCGTTTTACTGCCGTGTGACAGACACCATTTGGAAACAATTAAGGTATGTATATTAGTAATATTTTGTACTGGTATATATCTGCTGTTTATAGTCCATTTTGAAGTATCCCACAATGTAAAGATATATTTTTCACCTAAAATTTGGTGGGTGTGGCTTAAATAGCGGTGCGCTCTGTAGCCCGGAAAATAGTCTTGCAAGGTTTGCTGACTTTTGAGGCATTTTTTCCCCCTGGAAATCTTATTCTAGAGGTGAATTAGTTCTTGGACGTAGTAATGCAAGTAGACCTTGAGTTGAAGCTGCGGTGGTGAACATCAGCGTTATAACAAATCTGCTTAAAAAGAGCTGTAGGGTACTTGTTATGGATAATGTTTCTAATAAATAACAATAAACTGCTGGATAATTTATGAATAACCTTCAGCCATCCAAGACAAGAATGCATACGGTCCACACTCGATCTATAAGAACATTTAAGAGTAAGTCTAGTAACACTAACAAGTGTCTGTGTTAGTATTATTGACTTACAAACGATTTTTTGTATTTTTTTCTGTTTCGTAAATTCACAAAAACTTCACTGTGGAGTTATTGAATCTCTTTAGCTGATTGGAGAGCTAGCTTCCACAGCCAGTAGGTCCATGACGATGACTTCTGTTTTGTTTGATCAGCCATTTTACTGCCGCGTGACAGACACCATTTGGCAGCTTTATCTGCAGCTTATAGTCCATATTGAAGTATCCTACAATGTAAAAATATATTTTACTCCTAAAATTTGGTGGGTGTGGCTTAAATAGCGGTGCGCTCTGTAGCCCGGAAAATAGTCTTGACTTTTGAGGCATTTTTTTCCCCCTGAAAATCTTATTTTAGGGGTGTCACGCAATGAAACAAACAACGATTAAAAACAAAAGCAGTATAAACATTTTGGCATAAAAGTGGGACACCAAACCCAAACGTCAACCTCGCTATTGAAAAGGGGACATGAACAAACTTCATCCTTGTTTACCATCACATTTCTCTTTCACTGTGTTTTCTGTTCTCTCTCACGTTACGCTTAACGCAACAAAAAAAATATTTGTTCCTATTTCCTAAAACGCAGCCCTAAAAGACAGCAACAGGCAAGAGGAAGGGGGGGAGTGAGAGTGATGGAGGGGAGGTAGAAGGGGGCTGTCGGGTGGGGTTTGTGGAATTTTCTCTATGTTTGGTTTGGAAGAGAAGACCCCGGCTCTGCACTCTCATGAGGATAATGGAAAAGAGGGGAGAAGAAAAGGAGGTTTATGGGTGTGTGTGTGTGTGTGTATGTGTGTGTGCGTGTGTGTGCGTGTGTGTGCGTGTGTGTGTGTGTGTGTGTGTGTGTGTGTGTGTGTGTGTGTGTGTGTGTGTGTGTGTGTGTGTGTGTAGACCCTCACAGGTGGTCGCCCTTTGTGAGTGTGTTTGTGTTTGCCGAATTGTGCAAGCATGATGGCACAGCTATGCGCGCTGGAAGAGCATGTGCGCACATGTGTCTGCTTATTTGCAGATGTTGGCATGGCGGCGCACGAGAGCCTTCAGTCGGGGAGACGAGGTGAATAAGACATTCCTGGGATGAATGGACGCAGGGAGCCAGAGCGCTCGGTTTGCGGTTCCATACTAAGAGGAGAAAAATGAACGTCTGGTGCAGGGCTGCGCCCAGAAACAATACCACAGCCAAGCAGGGAGCCAAGCGGGGGGAGAAGAAGAAGAGGGGGAAAAAAGCCAGAGGAATATAGCATTGCATGTGGAGGAGAACCATGGGGAGGCCCAACCTCCTCCTCCTTCCAGGCTGGACCAGCTCACTCCTGCCCTTGCTGCTGGGGAAAAGGAGGAGGCAGACGAGGGGGGGAGCGCTGCGTTTATGGCTGCGGTGAACCCACTGAACTTATCATGTACAAACAGCAGGCCAGTGATGGAGTCAACAGCTAACCACACAGGGAGCACCACATGGGGGAGTTTTAGGGAGGATAAATTCTCATCTTCTCCTCACGCTAGATTTCACTTCTTTATGCCATTCTTTTCTAGTTCTCTCCTTTAAGTCATTGTTTTGTTGCTGCCGTCGCTTCGCGGTAGGGATGTTCCGATCCGGGATTTATGCTGCCGATACCGATCATCCGTGACTGAGATCGGCCGATACTAGTACCAATGTCCTTGTGGTTAGAGCGTCCGCCCTAAGATCGGTAGGTCGTGAGTTCAAACCGGGGCCAAATCATACCAAAGACTATAAAAATGGGACCCATTACCTCCCTGCTTGGCACTCAGCATCAAGGGTTGGAATCGGGGGTTGAATAACCAAAAATGATTCACGGGCGTGGCCACCGCTGCTGCTCACTGCTCCCCTCACCTCCCAGGGGGTGATCCAGGGTGATGGGTCAAATGCAGAGAATAATTTCACCACACCTAGTGTGTATGTGACTATCAATCAATCAATGTTTATTTATATAGCCCTAAAGGGCTGCACAAGCCACAACGACATCCTCGGTTCAGAGCCCACATAAGGGCAAGGAAAAACTCACAACCCAGTGGGATGTCAATGAGAATGACTATGAGAAACCTTGGAGAGGACCGCATCCGGTCTCCCTCTAGGGGAGACCGGATGCAATGGACGTCGAGTGGGTCTAGCATAATATTGTGAAAGTCCAGTCCATAGTGGATCTAATGTAATAGTGAGAGTCCAGTCCATAGTGGGGCCAGCAGGAGACCATCCCGAGCGGAGACGGGTCAGCAGCGCAGAGATGTCCCCAACTGATGCACAGGCGAGCGAGTTAAAGTACCACTGATGCTATCAGTGGTACTTTAACTTAATACTGATCACATGTATGACCTGTACATTTTTCAAAATACAGTGGAACCTTGATTCACAAACGCCTCTATTTTGCCTTCTTTTCGGTCTACAGATATTAAGATTGAGTCAAATATGCCTTGGTGTGCGACCAATGTCTCAGTGTATGGTCACTTAATTAATTTTTTCATTTATTTATTCATTTTGTTTGCCGTTATGATGTTATGTTTTGTCATGATACAGAGTTTATTTACGTTTTGGATAGGAATGTCCGATAATATCGGCCTGCCAATATTATCGGACGATAAATGCTTTAAAATGTAATATCGGAAATTATCGGTATCGTTTTTTTAATTATTGGTATCGTTTTGTTTTTTTGGTTTGTTTTTTTAATTAAATCAACATAAAAACACAAGATACACTTACAATTAGTGCACCAACCAAAAAAACCTCCCTCCCCCATTTACACTCATTCACACAAAATGGTAAATGGGTTATACTTGTATAGCGCTTTTCTACCTTCAAGGTACTCAAAGCGCTTTGACACTATTTCCATATTCACCCATTCACACACACTTTCAGACACTGATGGCGGAAGCTGCCATGCAAGGCCCTGACCACGACCCATCAGGAGCAAGGGTGAAGTGTCTTGCTCAAGGGACGTGACGAGGTTGGTAGAAGCTGGGGATTGAACCAGGAATCCTCAGGTTGCTGGCACGGCCACTCTCCCAACCGCGCCACGCCGTTGTTTCTTTCTGTTATTAATATTCTGGTTCCTACATTATATATCAATATATATCAATACAGTCTGCAAGGGATACAGTCCGTATGCTCACATGATTGTGCGTGCTGCTGGTCCACTAATAGTACTAACATTTAACAGTTAATTTTACTCATTTTCATTAATTACTAGTTTCTATGTAACTGTTTTATATGGTTTTACTTTATTTTTTATTCAAGAAAATGTTTTTACTTTATTTATCTTATTTTATTTAATTCATTTTTTTAAAAAGGACCTTATCTTCACCATACCTGGTTGTCCAAATTAGGCATACTAATGTGTTAATTCCACGACTGCATATATCGGTATCGGTTCATATCGGTATCGGTAATTAAGAGTTGGACAATATCGGAATATCGGATATCGGCAAAAAAGCCATTATCGGACATCCCTAGTTTTGGATTCACTTGTTGTTTAAGTTCCGTTTCAGCACCCCTGTTTTGTGTCTCATTGGTTGCTATGGTTATTAATTGTGTTCACCTGTTCCCAGGCACTAATCAGAGAGCTATTTAGCCACCTACTCAGTGGCCTAGTGGTTAGAGCGTCCGCCCTGAGATCGGTAGGTCTTGAGTTCAAACCCCGGCCAAGTCATACCAAAGACTATAAAAATGGGATCCATTACCTCCCTGCTTGGCACTCAGCATCAAGGGTTGGAACTGGGGGTTAAATCACCAAAATGATTCCCGGGCGTGGCAACCACTGCTGCTCACTGCTCCCCTCACCTCCCAGGGGGTGAACAAGGGGATGGGTCAAATGCAGAGGACAATTTTCACCACACCTTATGTGTTTGTGACAATCATTGGTACTTTAACTTTTTAACTTAACTTTAATTTAGTCCTGCCTTTTCGCCTCACTCATGATGGTGGTTTTGTTTGCTCTCATGCAACTGTTACGGTTACTCCTTGTGTTAATTGCGTTAAGTTCCGCCTTAGTTTTTCCTGTGTAGGTATCCCGTTAGCTTGCAGTGCTATATGCACGCTTATTTTGTTTTTGTTTTCTTGTGTTTGTTTGTTCCGGCCTGATTTATGACAATAAATCATACACGCCGTTTCCTGTCGTTCCGTCTGCACCATGAAAGAACAATCCATGCATCACCATGCGACCCACCCGTTACAACTTTCTGTATAACGCCATTTTGAAGAGGCAAGCCACCGACGTCGCATCCTGTTTATGTTTTGCTCGTGGTACTAGCCTTGCAGTGCCACTAACGAGATATGGATTGGCTCACATGTATGGCAAAAACAAGTCGAAAATTGCAACCATTATCAAAAAGGATGTTTATATGGTTGCTGGCTTTGCCGAAGGAGTTAAATAACTTCGCAAGGACGGAGAGAATGCGCAAGACAATGTACAAAACACAAAACCAGTGAAGTTGGCACGTTGTGTAAATCGTAAATAAAAACAGAATACAATAATTTAATAATAAATCCCTTTCAATCTATATTCAATTGAATAGCCTGCAAAGACAAGATACTTAACGTTCAAACTGGTAAACGTTGTTATTTTTTGCAAATATTAGCTCATTTGGAATTTGATGCCTGCAACATGTTTAAAAAAAGACTGATAAAGTTGAGGAATGCTCATCAAACACTTATTTGGAACATCCCACAGGTGAACAGGCTAATTGGGAACAGGTGGGTGCCATGATTGGGTATAAAAGCAGCTTCCATCAAATGCTCAGTCATTCACAAACAAGGATGGGGCGAGGGTCACCACTTTGTGAGCAAATGCGTGAGCAAATTGTCCAACAGTTTCAGAACAACATTTCTCAACGAGCTATTGCAAGGAATTTAAGGATTTTACCATCTACGTTCCGTAATATCATCGAAAGGTTCAGAGAATCTGGAGAAATCACTGCACGTTAGCAGCATGCCCGTGACCTTCGATCCTTCAGGCATTACTGCATCAACAAGCGACATCAGTGTGTAAAGGATATCACCACATTGGCTCAGGAACACTTCAGAAAACCACTGTCGGTAACTACAGTTTGTCGCTGCATCTGCAAGTGCAAGTTAAAACTCTACTATGCAAAGCCAAAGCCATTCATCAACAACACCCGGAAACACCGCCGGCTTCGCTGGGCCCGAGCTCATCTAAGATGGACTGATGCGAAGTGGAAAAGTGTTCTGTGGTCTGACGAGTCCACATTTCTAATAGTTTTTGGAAACTGTGGACGTTGTGTCCTCCGGAACAAAGAGGAAAACAACCATCCGGATTGTTATAGGCGCAAAGTTCAAAAGCCAGCATCTGTGATGGTATGGGGGTGTATTAGTGCCCAAGACATGGGTAACTTACACATCTGTGAAGGCACCATTAATGCTGAAAGGTAAATACAGGTTTTTGGAGCAACATATGTTGCCATCCAAGCAGCGTTATCATGGACGCCCCTGCTTATTTCAGCAAGAAATGCCAAGCCACGTGTTACAACACCGTGGCTTCATAGTAAAAGAGTGCGGGTACTAGACTGGCCTGCCTGTAGTCCAGACCTGTCTCCCAATTAAAAATTTGTGGCGCATTATGAAGCGTCAAATACCACAACGGAGACCCCCACTGTTGAACAACTTAAGCTGTACATCAAGCAAGAATGGGAAATAATTCCACTTGAAAAGCTTCAAAAGTTGGTCTGCTCAGTTCCCAAACGTTTATTGAGTCTTGTTAAACAGAAAGGCCATGTAACACAGTGGTAAAAATGCCCCTGTGACAACTTTTTTGCAATATGTTGCTGCCATTAAATTGTAAGTTAATGAATATTTGCAAAAAAAAATTTAGTTTCTCAGTTGGAACATTAAATATCTTGTCTTTACAGTCTGTTCAATTGAATATAAGTTGAAAAGGATTTGCAAATCATTGTATTCTGTTTTTATTTACGATTTACACAACGTGCCAGCTTCACTGCTTTTGGGTTTTGTAGATAAGCTGTTCCTAGTGCAGCTAAATGAGAAGCAGCTGGCCGGTGATAACATTTCCGAGGCTATCATTTGAGAGCAGGTTTGCCATTTATGCGGCAACTTGATGTCCAAAAGTGAGCATGCTGGAACCAGCACGGAAGAACCATTGGGGGCGAGCCATGGGTGTTTGGGAAAGTTTCAAAAGCTCAGCCGGGTGCCGCATGCCCGCTAATGGCGAAGCTGCTCAGAGAACTTAGATGTTATCGGCAAAGAGAGATATCTACCAATCTTTGAGGATAGTGATAAGACCGAACTTTTTGGGAAAAATATGCCAAAGGGGATGTTAATTACAGCGAAGGAGAATGCAGTACCGATAGAAACTGCAGGTTTGTGCTAACTCCAGCGGTGGTTGGAACATGTCCGGGGTGACACTATGCTTGTTTACCTCCCCCAGACTGTTCAACAAATGTCACAAATATACAAAGTGAAAGGATTTTCCTCTTTTGTTTTTTTATTGTAGAAACATGTTTGGTAACATTTTGAAGTGCACCAAACGGGACTTGTGTGCGTGTGCGTGTGTGTGTGTGTGTGTGTGTGTGTGTGTGTGTGTGTGTGTGTGTGTGTGTGTGTGTGTGTGTGTGCGTGCGTGCGTGCGTGCGTGCGTGCGTGCGTGCGTGCGTGCGTGCGTGCGTGCGTGCGTGCGTGCGTGCGTGCGTGCGTGTGTGTGTGTGTTCTGGCAATGCTTACTTAATGGGGACATCGCTCTGTCTACACAGTCACCTTTAGGGGACCTCTGACGGTATGGGGACAAAAAAACACGTCCCCTTTAAGGGAAACCTTTTTAATTGATAGTCAGATCCATTCTGAAGATGCCTAAGTGATTTTTAAGCTTTGGCCCATAAAACATGTTTACTGGTTAGTTTGAGTGTGAGACATTATTACCTTAAAGTATGATTCACATTCAGAATTGTCCATCCTTCTATATATGGTAGTTGGAGTTGCAGACAACTTCATTACTGCTAAATAGCAGTTTTCAGTAATGGCACAGAAGATGCAGGATTTGCTTTAACATTTAAGTGGTGAAACTTCCTATAAGAGGACAGCTGTAGTGCTGTATTCTGAGGATCATGTCATATTTAATTTGAACTTTTTTTTTTTTTTTAATGGTCCTCAATAGTCACGTACAAATTTGTGTGAATTGTGCAAAATGATTTATATTTGGTCCCCATGAACCATATTAACTCTTTTTCCCCAGGGTCCCCAGTAAGAATGATCAGCACATTACTTCATAAATTCAGAGATTTTCAACCCATATTCAGTTGAATATGCTACAAAGACAACATATTTGATGTTCAAACTGATAAACTTTTTTTTTTTTGCAAATAATCATTAACTTTAGAATTTGATGCCAGCAACACGTGACAAAGAAGTTGGGAAAGGTGGCAATAAATACTGATAAAGTTGAGGAATGCTCATCAAACACTTATTTGGAACATCCCACAGGTGAACAGGCAAATTGGGAACAGGTGGGTGCCATGATTGGGTATAAAAGTAGATTCTATGAAATGCTCAGTCATTCACAAACAAGGATGGGGCGAGGGTCACCACTTTGTCAACAAATGCGTGAGCAAATTGTTGAACAGTTTAAGAAAAACCTTTCTTAACCAGCTATTGCAAGGAATTTAGGGATTTCACCATCTTCGGTCCGTAATATCATCAAAGGGTTCAGAGAATCTGGAGAAATCACTGCACGTAAGCAGCTAAGCCCGTGACCTTCGATCCCTCAGGCTGTACTGCATCAACTAGCGACATCAGTGTGTAAAGGATATCACCACATGGGCTCAGGAACACTTCAGAAACCCACTGTCAGTAACTACAGTTGGTCGCTACATCTGTAAGTGCAAGTTAAAACTCTCCTATGCAAGGCGAAAACCATTTATCAACAACACCCAGAAACGCAGTCGGCTTCGCTGGGCCTGAGCTCATCTAAGATGGACTGATACAAAGTGGAAAAGTGTTCTGTGGTCTGACGAGTCCGCATTTCAAATTGTTTTTGGAAACTGTGGACGTCGTGTCCTCCGGACCAAAGAGGAAAAGAACCATCCGGATTGTTATAGGCGCAAAATTGAAAAGCCAGCATCTGTGATGGTATGGGGGTGTATTAGTGCCCAAGACATGGGTAACTTACACATCTGTGAAGGCGCCATTAATGCTGAAAGGTACATACAGGTTTTGGAGCAACACATATTGCCATCCAAGCAACGTTACCATGGACGCCCCTGCTTATTTCAGCAAGACAATGCCAAGCCACGTGTTACATCAACATGGCTTCATAGTAAAAGAGTGCGGGTACTAGACTGGCCTGCCTGTAGTCCAGACCTGTCTCCCATTGAAAATGTGTGGCGCATTATGAAGCCTAAAATACCACAACGGAGACCCCCGGACTGTTGAACAACTTAAGCTGTACATCAAGCAAGAATGGGAAAGAATTCCACCTGAGAAGCTTAAAAAATGTGTCTCCTCAGTTCCCAAACATTTACTGAGTGTTGTTAAAAGGAAAGGCCATGTAACACAGTGGTGAACATGCCCTTTCCCAACTACTTTGTCACGTGTTGCAGCCATGAAATTCTAAGTTCATTATTATTTGAAAAATAAAGTTTATGAGTTTGAACATCAAATATCTTGTCTTTGTAGTGCATTCAATTGAATATGGGTTGAAAATTATTTGCAAATCATTGTATTCCGTTTATATTTACATCTAAATAAAATACGGTAACCTTGAATAATTTCTGGACGTAATGCGGGTTTTGCATGACTTAGGTTTCCCGAAGAATTTTCAGGTTTCCTTTCGCTCATTCATGTTTGAGGGTTATGCTGCAGAATTGATTGAAGCTTTTATTAGTAGATTGCACAGTATAGTACATATTCCGTACAATTGACCACTAAATGGTAACACCCGAATAAGTTTTTCAACTTGTTTAAGTCGGGGTCCACTTAAATTGATTCATAAAGAAGCGGAAATAACACACCAAGAAACTAATACAATTTACAAAGTGAATCCTTAATCTTGCAAGATTTGATGACATCATGCATGTATTTTTTTTTACTTCTGAGGCATTTCTTTCCAGAAAATGTTAACATCTTTATGGTTGTCGACTTTGGAGGTTCCGCTGAAAAAACACCAAAAAGTTTTTTTTTTAAAAGAATCCCACTTAAAGAGTTAATCCTCTCATCTTGCAAGATGTTTTGACATCCGGTAAATTTTTGTTTAACTTTGAGGCATTTTCCACCCAGAAAATGTTCTAATGTTAATCAGGTTGTTGGAGCTCTTGGAGCTTCAATTCTGCAATCAAGAGTCGTACAGTAAATACGGTGTTTACTGTACGTGTTTCCTCCAATCAGATCATTGGATGAAAGTGGAAAAGTAACTGTCGGGTGTAAAACTTCACCCCCTCTGTTACAGCTCCAGACAGACATTTGCCAAGACGACTTAAAATCCCAAATTCTGTGTTGGTTTGGGCGCGACAGGATAAAAAAAACGCAAAAGAAATGCCGGTTTTTACAGGATGTCTAAAAGAGGCTTAACCCCTCCAGCCCCAACATTATTGACCTGTGACCTCACAAATAGTCTTCCAGATGAATGGACACAAATTCCCACAGTCAGACTCTGATATATGTGCCCTATGATTAACTGACTCGCCTTTTTTGCCTGAAGTCAGCTGGTAGGCTCCGTCACCCTAATGATGTAAGAACGTGCAAAGCAATGATACAATTGGGCGGGTGACAGTAAATTTGTATGTAAATGACATGAAATGTTTGTTAAACAGGCTTCGCTACACACCTTGAAAAAAAACCTATGACCAGTGTAAATTTGATCATTTTTTGATCTCCGCAATTAGACCGGGAATATTTGTCTATCTATGTTGGCCCTGCGATGAGGTGGCGACTTGTCCAGGGTGTACCCCGCCTTCCGCCCATGTGCAGCTGGGATAGGCTCCAGCACCCCCCGCCACCCCATAAAGGACAAGGGGTAGAAAATGGATGGATGGATGTTTTGAATTGGAGGAGCGCTCTGCTGTTTTCAAGGACGTTCTGCAAAAATTTGAGTCTCTCACAAGTTTTTTTTAACTGAACTCACGGGCCTCCAGTTGAATAGCGCAAATAATGAAAAAGAGAGGACCTAAAACAGACCTTGAGGAACACCACTAGTAAAACTAAAGAAGTTAAACAAATGATAATTGGCTGCATCTGAGGTAAACGGGATACAGCAACACCCGAGTCACATAAATCACAATATGAAAAACATGTGTAACTGCCAAAAAGAAGAGGACTTAAAGGGGTGCCTTAAAGAACGCCTCAGTTATGTAAATCACAAGTTTGGACCCCGGAATTCTAATGAAAATGTCAATGGAATAATCTAGCGATGTGTTCACAGTAGGGTTGGACGGTATACTGGTATTAGTATAGTACCGCAATACTAATGAATCATATAAAGTTAAAGTACCACTGATAGTCACACACACACACTAGGTGTGGTATAATTACCCTCTGCATTTGACCCATCCCCTTGTTCCACCCCCTGGGAGGTGAGGGTAGCAGTGAGCAGCAGCGGTGGCCGCGCTCAATATTCAGTACTATACCGCCTCTGAAAAGTACCGGTCCGCCCCCTCCTCCGGAAATATGTCCCTGGACACATGAGGACTTTGAATATGACCAATGTATGATCCTGTAACGACTTGGTATCGGATTGATACCCAAATTTGTGGTATCATCCAAAACTAATGTAAAGTATCAAACAACAGAAGAGTAAGTGATTATTACATTTTAACAGAAGTGTAGATAGAACATGTTGAAAGAGAAAGTAAGCAGACATTAACAGTAAAGGAACAAGTAGATGAATAAGTCATTTTCTACCACTTGTCCTTAATCAATTTGACAAAATAATAGAATGATAAATGACACAATATGTTACTGCATATGTCAGCAGCTAAATTAGGAGCCTTTGTTTGTTTACTTACTAATAAAAGACAAGTTGTCTTGTATGTTCACTATTTTATTTAAGGACAAACTTGCAATAAGAAACATAGGTAACACTTTAGTATGGGGAACACTTATTTACCATTAATTAGTTGCTTATTAAAATTCAAATTAGTAACATATTGGCTTTTAATTAGTCATTATTAAGTACTTATTAATGCCTTATTCTGCATGGCCTTATTATACAACCAGTAAGCCATTAACTAAGAGTCTTCCCTCAATAACCTCAGAATTATTGATTATTAGTAACCTTAACCCTAACCCTAACCCTTATATGTTCCCCTAGTGTCCAAATAACTCTAAATTAAGTCTTTGTTACTTTAATAAGCAACTAATTAATGGTGAATATGTTCCCCATACTAAAGTGTTACCAAAACATGTTTAATGTACCGTAATTTTTTTTGTTAAAATAAAGCCAAAAATGCAATTTTTTTGTGGTCCTCTTTATTTAGAAAAGTACCGAAAAGTATCGAAATAAATTTGGTACAGGTACCAAAATATTGGTATCGGGACAACACCAGTTCACAATGATCGAAGTTCCTCTATACGACAGAAGCACTCTAGTGTTTTCAGGAATTTGCTGCAAACATGTTTGTATCCCAAGTGAACCTGGGGGCCGGTATGGTGTCATTCCCGGGCCAGATTTGGTCCCGGGTTCGCCAGTTGAATAGCTGTATTAAGGACAAGACGGCGTCGCCTACGCCAGTGGTTCTCAAATGGGGGTACGCGTACCCCTGGGAGTACTTGAAGGTATTCCAAGGGGTAGGAGAGATTTTTTTTTTTAACATTCTAAAAATAGCAACAATTCAAAAATCCTTTATAAATATATTTATTGAATAATACTTCAACAAAATATGAATGTAAGTTCATAAACTGAACATCAAATCAAGTAGGCTATTCCATTCATTACAATACAACAATGCAATATTCAGTGTTGACAGCTAGATTTTTTGTGGACATGTTCCATAAATATTGATGTTAAAGATTTCTTTTTTTGTGAAGAAAGGTTTAGAATTAAGTTCATGAATCCAGATGGATCTCTATTATAATCCCCAAAGAGGGCACTTTAAGTTGATGATTACTTCTATGTGTAGAAATCTTTATTTATAATTGAATCACTTGTTTATTTTTCAACAAGTTTTTAGTTATTTTTACATCTTTTTTTCCAAATAGTTCAACAAAGACCACTACAAATTAGCAATATTTTGCACTGTTATACAATTTAATAAATCAGAAACTGATGACATAGTGCTGTATTTTACTTCTTTATCTCTTTTTTTCAACCAAAAATGCTTTGCTCTGATTAGGGGGTACTTGAATTAAAAACATTTTCACAGGGGGTACATCACTGAAAAAAGAGAACCACTGGCCTACGCAAGTTACGTGACGCGAGAGTACACACCAAGCTTTAGGCTAACGTTTCTCTCAATTTAATGGTTATTCAGGTCTGCTATTGTCCACACCAAAGACTTTTGGATTTAAGTGATAGGCCCCCAAAACCCCCCCGCACCCTCCCTCGCAGCAGACAGTGTGGGGGCGGAAGGGGCTTTTATGAAGGACGCACCCAAGAGCAGGAAAAAGACTTGTGTCTGACCTTTAGAGTCACCCAGTATGATGCAAGCAGGCTGCAACCTGCTGCCGTCACTGCGTGAAAACTTCCCAGAATGCAGAGGCAGCTCCCATCGCTACCAGCAGCACAACAACATCAGGTAGGTTGAGTTGCATCCACACAGAATAAAGCCGCTCTGCCTCTTAGAGTCCTCAAAAGCGCTAAAGTCCGAGTGACATGGCAACTTGGAGGGACAACAAGGAGTCGTGGTTGGTGTTGAGTGAGCTTCTGGGAATTGAGGCCTTAAACTTGAGGGCGGGGTCAAAGTAAAGGTCTTGTTTTAGCGTTTTATATTGTGGAGAGGTTGCACAAAGTACCTTTACCACAGCCAGTTTTGCAGATAGTAACTAAGTGAATATATTCATAGTCATAACAATGCACATTTTTGCATAGGCCCCAGCACCCACAATATATATTTAGCCAAACTACTTGATCACAAGCATGACAACAGCCAATATGTTATTATAAGACTTCATATTAAAACATTTATATAAAAGATAGAATAAAAAATAAATTAATGTTTATATATGTGTTTTTTAAATCCAGAATTTAATATTTTAAAGGCATAAAATTGCGTTTCAAAATACTGATTTATTACTTTAAATATATATATATATATATATATATATATATATATATATATATATATATATATATATATATAT
>NC_084748.1:28925069-29025069 GCF_033978785.1 Entelurus aequoreus
CATATTTCAGAACCTTTTTCGTTAAAAAGAGGAGTAAAACAGGGATGTCCTGCATCTGGATTATTATTTAATTTGGTTATTGAACCCTTAGCTGCAAAAATAAGAAGTGAAAATAATATTCATGGTATAAAAATTGGCTCTCAGTATAATAAGCTATCGATGTATTGTGACGACATAATTTTTTTACCTGTCACATGTTAACTCCTCTCTTCTTTATATCAATAATGTCATCACTGAATATGACTGTTTATCAAGGTATAAAGTTAATTGGGACAAATGTGACATATTACCACTTAATAAACACTACAAGAAATTACAAGTTCAGAACTCCAAAATTAAATTGTATTGCATTATTATGGTATTGTTGTGTATTGTTTTAAAAAAAAAAAAAAATCGTTTTTGAATCGAGAATCGTTTTGAATTGAAAAAAATCGATTTTGAATCGAATCGTGGGACACCCAAAGATTCCCAGCCCTAATGTATATATATATATATATATAGATATATATATAAATATATACAGGGTACATATGTATATACATATATATATACATACATATACACATATATATGTATATATATATATATATATATATATATATATATATACATATATATATATATATATATATATATATATATATATATATATATATATATATATATATATATATATATATATATATATATATATATATATATATATATATATATATATATATATATATATATATATATATATACATATGTATGTATATGTATAAACATATATATGTATGTTTTTTTTATTAAATCAACATAAAAAACACAATATATTCATTATATATCAATATAGATCAATACAGTCTGCAGGGATACAGTCCGTAAGCACACATGATTGTATTTCTTTCTGAAAAAATAAATAAATAAATAAATAATCCCCCCGGTCCGTGGGAAAATGTTTCAAGCGTTGACCGGTCCCCAGCTACAAAAAGATTGGGGACCACTGATCTACACTTCAGTTAAAATTTAAAAATCACTTAACTTGCTCCTGATGGGTCGTGGTTAGGGCCTTGCATGGCAGCTCCTGCCATCAGTGTGTGAATGTGGAAAGTGTCAAAGCGCTTTGAGTACCTTGAAGGTAGAAAAGCGCTATACAAGTATAACCCATTTACCATATACCATTATTCTGTTGTTTGGATGATTTATATTAGTTTTGGATGATACCACATATTTGGGTATCAATCAGATACCAAGTCGTTACAGGATCATACATTGGTCATATTCAAAGTCCTCATGTGTCCAGGGACATATTTCCTGAGTTTATAAACATAATACACATTTAAAAAAACGAAAGATGTTGTGATGCTAAAAACTGCGGTATATATATATATATATATATATATATATATATATATATATATATATATATATATATATATATATATATATATATATATATATATATATATATATATATATATATATATATATATATATAGGCCAAAAGTTTGGACACACCTTCTCCTCATTCAATGCGTTTTCTTTATTTTCATGACTATTTACATTGTAGATTGTCACTGAAGGCATCAAAACTATGAATGAACACATGTGGAGTTATGGACTTAACAAAAAAAGGTGAAATAACTGAAAACATTATATTCTAGTTTCTTCAAAATAGCCACCCTTTGCTCTGATTACTGCTTTGCACACTCTTGGCATTCTCTCCATGAGCTTCAAGCACACCTGGGATGTGAAAACCATTTCAGGTGACTACCTCTTGAAGCTCAGCAACTGCCCAATCACAGGCAAGATAAGGTGGGTCATCAAAATCAGTAAGCAAATTCTTAACAGCCACAAACTCATGTCACATGATGACGAGGGAGTCAGAGACAGAGGGACGCTTCAAACTGACAACTCAAAAAAAATTGAAAATGGATAAGATAAGATAAGATTTTCCCTTTAGTGATGAAGATGACATCGGGGACCCCGAGTGGTAGTTGTAGGGTGTCCCCAGCTAAATGACAGATAGTTAATAGTATTGACCCTGAGGTACATTAACATTGATATTATACATGTGGGCTCATAGATATAAATGCTGTTAAATGGAGCTTTGATGTAGTAAGCTACTTTTGCTGTGTAGCTCGTAGTGGAGCTTATAGCTACATCTAATCGAGAGTAGCTTGTAGCTGAGCTTACAACATTTTCCAAGTAGGTTGCCCATCACTGCATACATCCTTCCATACATACATACATACATACAAATAGATAGCCTGGCACCCGGCCAAATTCTTTTAACCTAATGAGGTCTTCGAGTCAAAAAGTTTGGGGACCTCCTGGTATAGATGCTGAAATTTAGACAAATTGCGACTTGTCCAGGGTGTACCCCGCATTCCGCCCGATTGTAGCTGAGATAGGCTCCAGCGCCCCCCGCGACCCCAAAGGGAATAAGCGGTATAAAATGGATGGATGGATGGAATAAATAGTAGTTAATAAAATAGTTGTTTTTCAAGAAAGCATGTGGGAACACTTCCTGTTGTGTGTCTGTAGCTTTAATGAAAATTAGCTGTACACAGTGTCCATAAACAAACTGCTATAGAATTCCCTATTTAAAAAATAAAATTGGCAGCTGTTGCTGTTTTACCTATTTTTTTAATTTTGGAATAATTTTTTAAATTGAACATTTAACACTGAGTTGTGCTGTTCAGTTGTTATATATTGTTTCCTTAAACATGTGTTAAATTTCTCAGTATCATATAGTAAACTTTGCATGCAGTTGCAATTCCTAAACATTAGATGGCAGTAGTGCATAGACAATGTTGTGTTGCCTTGGATAGAAAGTAGTCTGTGCCATTAAGTTGAACATGTCAGTCTTTTGTTGTTGTTGAGCCCTAGGCAAGGCAAGGTAAATGTATTTATAGAGCAGTTTGTCCACAAGGCAATTCAAAGTGCTTTACAGAAAATTAAAAGGCAAAATTAAAAATATTTCCAATTAAATTTAGAAAATACAATCATAATAATTTAAATTAAAATCAATCAATGAGTGTAGATAAAATACTTTCAGTTGTCATATGCACAATTCAATAAAAGTCTTTTCAGCCTGGATTTGAACATTGCCAATGTTGAAGCCCGTCTCACATTTTAAGGAAGAGTATTCCAGATTTCAGGAGCATAAAACTGAAACAAAAGTTTCACCATGTTTGATCCTGACTCTAAACGCCACCAGCAGGAGACCCCACCCTGAGGTTCTCAGAGCTCGAGATGGTTCATATGGCTGTAACATGTCAAAGATGTACTTTGGCGCAAGACCATCAAAAGACTTGTACCCAAGGAGAGCTGTTTGAAAATAAAAAGTATTTAAACAGTAAGTATTGTATTATTACACACCAGCTGTTTGATTATAACATGCATCTTAGTTATAGTTTTCGTTACCACATTTGGAGGGTTTGAAATTCCCGTGTGAAGTTTAATGGATTAGTTAATGGATTAACTCGCTGGAACATAAAGACAATATAACATACATCCATAAACGTGGATGCATATGCAAAAGTGCAATATATTTATCTGTACAGTAATCTATTTATTTATATCTGCACCTTATTGATTTTTTATCCTGCACTACCATGAGCTAATGCAACGAAATTTCATTCTTATCTGTACGGTAAAGTTCAAATTTGAATGACAATAAAAAGGAAGTCTAAGTCTATTGCTAAACTTTAACATGTCTATGGCAAATCTAATGTAAATTCGCATCGAGCTTGCGCATTTTGAAAAGTGGAAACTTACTGTACTTTTAAGCGCCTTCGTCTCATTTTGTTGTCACGGAAACCTTGTAACATTACAGAGAGGCAGTCCGACTGAGTCCGCTGTGAGTGCTTGACTGCTTGTTTCCCAGCCAAGTGCTTGAGTTGGTGCTGAGTTTTCAACTGGACGTGACGTCACAAGCAACAAAAACATCAAAATATGGCACCGTTTGATTTCACTTTAATCAGTCCCCGGTAGTACCGACATACTTCGGTCGATACCTATAAAAGTACCGAATTCGATACCCATCCCGAATGGCACCCCTGCGGAGAGGCCTCATTGAACTGCGATACGTCAGCATGTCTTCCAGATTATGCTATTGTTAGATGATTTTTGTAAAGGAAAATGATTAAACGTACAGCTCCCACGTTTGCAGCGCCAGGGTTTATTTTATGATGCGTAGCGAAGCCTGCTCAAAGCTACTTGTCATGGAAGCCATCTTAATTAGCTGTGCTATAGTAGCCATCCTTTTTTCTACTGTGCTTGACTCTCGGTCAGAGTACTTTTGTGGTCGTAGGTTCCAAACCCAGACGTATGCAGAGCTGGGTAGTGCGGTATGACCACTGTTACGTCTGCCATTACGTCACTAAAATTTCACAAGCAAGCATATAAGTGACTCTTCTCTCAAAAGTGAGGGCGATGATAGATGTTTCTCATAAAAACTGAACACTCTGTTATAAGTGAGTCTCTGTCGCCCCCAATAGGCAAAACAAACTACTGCATCACCCAAACAGGAAACTGCATTTATGACGTCAAACCCACCCAAACATTAGTTTTTCTATATTTGTATTATTTTCTAATATGTTATATCTCGTATTAGGCATTCTGGGATAACTAACTAACTAAAGAGAGATTACTTTTTTTAGACACGCCCCTGTGCAGAAAGATATTTGGTCCATTCTAGAGGCTAATCTTTCCTGTGATAAAATGGCAACCAAGGTAATCAAAAAGGTCAACCAACGAACGAGATTTCTCTATAGAATCTCCTCTCTGATCAACAAAAGCACCATGAAGATTCTGGCGGGAACTCTCATTCAACCCTTTTTTGATTACGCATTGATTGATTGATTAAAACTTTTATTAGTAGATTGCACAGTGAAGTACATATTCCGTACAATTGACCACTAAATGGTAACACCTGAATAAGTTTTTCAACTTGTTTAAGTCGGGGTTCATGATACAGATATATACTATCAAATCCTGATACAGATATATACTATCAAATACTATCAAATATATACTAACATCATAATACAGTCATCACACAAGATAATCATCAGAGTATATACCTTGAATTATTTACATTATTTACAATCCGGGGTGTGGGATATGGAGGGAGGGGGGTGGGGGGGTTAGGTTTGGTTGGTATCAACACTTCAGTCATCAACAATCAGCATCAACAATTGCATCATCAGAGAAATGGATATTGAAACAGTGTAGGTCTGACTTGGTAGGATATGTACAGCAAGTAGTGGACATAGAGAGAGAGATCAGAAAGTATAAGAAAAAGTGTCTACATTTGATTATTTACATTTGATTATTTATAATCCGAATAGGTATTATGTGGAAGGGAGGGTTTTAGTTTAGGGTTGTAGTTGCCTGGAGGTGTTCTTTTAGTGCGGTTTTGAAGGAGGATAGAGATGCCCTTTCTTTTATGCCTGTTGGGAGTGCATTCCACATTGATGTGGCATAGAAAGAGAACGAGGTAAGACCATTGTTAGTTCGGAATCTGGGTTTAACGTGGTTAGTGGAGCTCCCCCGGTGTTGTGGTTATGGCGGTCATTTACGTTAAGGAAGTAGTTTGACATGTACTTCGGTATCAGGGAGGTGTAGCGGATTTTATAGACTAGGCTCAGTGCAAGTTGTTTTACTCTGTCCTCCACCCTGAGCCAGCCCACTTTGGAGAAGTGGGTAGGAGTGAGGTGTGATCTGGGGTGGAGGTCTAGAAGTCATCTGACTAGCTTGTCCTGGGATGTTTGGAGTCTAGATTTGAGGGATTGAGGGTGCATGCACCTCCTGGTAGCTAGTCCTACCCAGTTCTCTAAAGTGGGCTGGCTCAGGGTGGAGAACAGAGTAAAACAACTTGCACTGAGCCTAGTCTATAAAATCCGCTACACCTCCCTGATACGAAGTACATGTCAAACTACTTCCTTAACGTAAATGACCGCCATAACCACAACACCAGAAGGAGCTCCGCTAACCACGTTGAACCCAGATTCCGATCTAACAAAGGTCTTAACTCATTCTCTTTCAATGCCACATCAATGTGGAATGCACTCCCAACAGGTGTAAAAGATAGGGCATCTCTATCCTCTTTCAAAACCGCACTATAAGAACACCTCCAGGCAACTTCAATCCTAAACTAACACCCTCCCTTCCTCATCATACCTCTTCGGATTGTAAATAATCAAATGTAAATAATCAAATGTAGACACTTTTTCTTATACTTTCTGATCTCTCTCTCTATGTCCACTACTTGCTGTACATATCCTACCAAGTCAGTCCTACACTGTTTCAATGTACATTTTTCTGATGATGCAATTGTTGATGACTGAAGTGTTGATACCAACCAAACCTAAACCCCTCTTCCCCCCTCCATATCCCACACCCCGGATTGTAAATAATGTAAATAATTCAAGGTATATACTCTGATGATTATCTTGTGTGATGACTGTGTTATGATGATAGCATATATCTGTATCATGAATCAATTTAAGTGGACCCCGACTTAAACAAGTTGAAAAACTTATTCGGGTGTTACCATTTAGTGGTCAATTGTACGGAATATGTACTTCACTGTGCAATCGACTAATAAAAGTTTCAATCAATCAAAAACGGTCCTCCCTTCTCTAATGTGACGTCACAAAGCTGTCGTCACCTGCGTTGCCAAACGTACGATCAATAATTGTATTTGTACGATAATCACCCTGCGGAAAATCAATAATTACAAAAAAACAACAAAATGATATACGATCATTTCACCCCTACGATACATGGATATTAGCAAACAGAAACACTATACATCCATAGTGTGCATTGTTTAACGTGAATCTTTTTTGCCAACAGTGCTGTTTATTCGAGTGAAACTGCATTGTAAACTACAATGGAGTAATTTATTTTCGTATTTTACTGCAGCAGATAGTCTCGGGAAACGTTCAATCATGTATGTACGATATTGTTCTAAGCTTCTGATTACGATCATTTGTAGTTTCCCGTTTGGCAACGCGTGGTCGTCGCCATAGTCACGTGACTACCAGCGTCTGCAGTTGTGTAGGAGGACGAAGAAGACGACGACGACGGTCGCCTTCATTTTAGCTCGTATTCGCAGGATTGTTGAGCTAAAACGCTAAAAAAAAACAATGGATGGAAGAAATTATGGCTCAGGTGAATATACATTGTACTTATTTTCATAGTGTATTGTGCATGCATTTCTGCTTTCAGTTAGCTTTCTAGTTAGCAACGTGCTAAGTACTACGCCCGTCGCTGCGCATGAGCTAGCTATCTAGCTCATTTGAAAGTCAAATTCCTGCTAAGTGAAATACTCAAAATAAAACAACATCGACTGCATGTGTTGTATTTTAATGCAACGGTGGGCTAATCGGTCAATTTAATTGTTTGTTAGATCCTTCGTCATCAAGCTAATGCTAAGCTAACTCACCGGGATGCTGCGATGGTTCATTGTTAGCTTAGCTAACATTTTGAATAGCTATCGAGATTATTTTATTAAATGAATTGCGCAATAGTATCAAATAGTAAGGTTTTGGTTGAGTATTAAAATGGCTGCCCGGACAAAATGTCTCCACCATTTACCCTTTTACCTGCAGGAATAACACATATTTTAACGAGATCGTTCGTTTTGATCCCCCCCCCCCTTCCAAGCACGTACTTTATATCTTAAATTGCGATTCTTGAACCACGATTGATTGCAATATGTTTATATTTGTACACAATTGGGCACTCATTTCTTGTATTTTGTAGGTTTTTCCAATTGGGGTGGAGGCGGCGGAGGAGGGGGGTCTGGAAATAGAGGTAAGCAATGCGTCTTTAAATCCAAAAGAATAGAATAGAATTAGGGATGTCCGATTATGACTTTTTTGCCGATATTCCGATATTGCCCAACTCTTTAATTACAGATACCGATATATACAGTCGTGGAATTAACACATTATTATGCCTAATTTGGACAACCAGGTATGGTGAAGATAAGGTCCTTTTTTTAAAAAAATTATAAGATAAATTAAAAACATTTTCTAAGGATCTAAAGGTAGACTGTGTGGTCCCATTCAGAAAAAGTGCTTTTGGGGGAGTCCGTTTATTCATATCATACCAAGTAGGGATGTCCGATAATGACTTTTTGCCCATATCCGATATTCCGATATCGTCCAACTCTTTAATTACCGATACCGATATCAACCGATATATACAGTCGTGGAATTAACACATTATTATGCCTAATTTGGACAACCAGGTATGGTGAAGGTAAGGTCCTTTTTTTAAAAATTAATAAAATAAAATAAGATCAATAAATTAAAAACATTTTCTTGAATAAAAAAAGAAAGTAAAACAATATAAAAACAGTAAAAGAGGAACTAGTAATTAATGAAAATTAGTCAAATTAACTGTTAAAGGTTAGTACTATTAGCGGAACAGCAGCACGCACAATCATGTGTGCTTACGGACTGTATCCCTTGCAGACTGTATTCATCTATATTGATATATAATGTAGGAACCAGAAATAATAATAACAGAATGAAACAACCCTTTTGTGCGAATGAGTGTAAATGGGGGAGGGAGGGGTTTTTTGGTTGGTGCACTAATTGTAAGTGTATCGATACTGATAATTTCCGATATTACATTTTAAAGCATTTATCAGGCCGATATTATTGGACATCTCTTAATAGAATATATCTTTATTGTCATTGTACATTGTACAACGCAATTGTAAGCAAAAGTAATTTAGTGCAAATTCATAATAACACATAAGAACATAGATAAATAGATTAAAATACATAAAAATACCAAGCACACAGCTCACATGCACAGTCATTATTGTCTTGTGTTCAGCGACACTATTGGTCTCGGGTAACAACTGTTCTTAAATCTGTTTGTCCGGCATTTTATTGTCCTGTATCTCCTGCCCGAGGGCAGCTGTTCAAAAATGGGTTATACTTGTATAGCGCTTTACTACCTTTTCTTTAAGGAACTCAAAGCGCTTTGACACTATTTCCACAATCACCCATTTTCACACACTGATGGCGGGAGCTGCCATGCAAGGCGCTAACCAGGACCCATCAGGAGCAATGGTGAAGTGTCTTGCTCAAGGACACAACGGATGTGACTAGGATGGTAGAAGGTGGGGATTGAACCAGTAACCCTCAGATTGCTGGCACGGCCACTCTCCCAACTTCGCCATGCCGTCCCCAAAAAGTTTATGTCCAGGGTGAGATGGGTCCCTTATGATGTTTTGGGCCTTTTTGGGGCACCTGGCACTGTACAGTTCATCTAGGGAGGGGAGAGAGCAGCCAGTGATCTTCATGGCAGCTTTTATGACCCTCTGAACTGCATTATGTTTACACAAAGCCAGTTAATTTGGACCAGGGATTCTCAAACTTTTGTTCACCAAGTATAACCTCAGAAAACACTTGGCTCTCTAAGGCTATGGCTACACTAGGGCTGCAACAACTAATCGATTAAAATCGATTATAAAAAATAGTTGGCGATTAATTTAGTCATCGATTCGTTGGATCTATGCTATGCGCATGCACAGAGGCATTTTTAAAATTTTATTTTAATTTTTTTAATAAACTGCAACATGTACAAACCGCTGATAAACAATAATCAAAATAAGTATAGTGCCAGTATGCTGGGGTTTTTTTCAATAAAATACTGGAAAGGATAGAAATGTAGTTTGTCTCTTTTATCCGATTATTAATCGATTAATCGAAGTAATAATCGACAAATTAATCGTTAGTTGCAGCCCTAGGCTACACTAAGCCGGATAACTCCTTAAACGAATAATTATTTAGCCTAAGCCCCGTTTAAGGTCCTCCTCGGGTAATTTTTTACATGGGTAAGTGCGCCGTGTATTTCTTGAATCTCCCGCTCTTAGCTTTGTATGGACTCATTGATCGTTTACAAACTGAGTTCGGAAGTGATGTCAGAACGAACACGCCACAGCCAGCTTCATAACAACCGGAGATAACCACTGGAAAGATGGAGTCTAGTCATCCAGACATGCCCGTGTTTCTCCTTCTACTACATGTACAGACGTTTGTGGAAATCACACATGAATACCTTAAGAGAAAGCAATTGCAGATATTTCGGCTACAACACTTCTCAGACGGCAAGAGAACTTTCAAATGTCCAGGTCAGCTGTGATTCTACTTACCGAAAAATGTTGTCCATTTGTCGAAGGAGAGACAACGAGAATGCGAGTTCCCGTGGATGTAATAAAATTTAAAAAAAGGTAGCGTGTGCTTTGTATTACCTGGCCATCGAGGGAAGACTACGGAAAACGGCAAATGCATTTGGACTGGCAAAGCAGACTGTATCAGTTATTGTCCGCCATGTATGTCGCAGATTCAACGTCTAGGTCCAGAGTATATAAAGTCATGAAAAACGAATGGACAATGAAGGTGAAGGCAAAAGAGTGAGGAGTGTCCTGACCAGGTATCTAGATCCCTAGATTGATTGATGTAAAATGTTCTTAATCACATTGTTTACATGTCCATTAAAGATTTGATTAATTTATGATGGTTCAGGTGTGATTCACTACTATAGGGCCCCACAGTGTACTGGATTCCAGTCAATTGAAATACCACAACACTGGATATTGTTCAGATAAGTTACATTTAAGAACTTGCACACAAACCAACACTGGAGGTGACTATGACGTGCGCATATTCCGTGCATGCATACGTATTAGGTCGCGTTGCGACGGAGGGGGTCTTAAACAGTGGCATTGTGTGTGTGGACATGGATAAGGTTAAGTGGGATTTACCCTGGATAATCTTTTCCGGCTTAGTGTGTAAACGGGGCCTAAGTACCATCAGAACGACCAACATTAAAATACAGTAGCATAGTAGGACTAAGTGTTCATTGAAAACAATGCCGAAGTTTAAATTAACAAGCATATTTCCTACTTTTACCCATTGTAACTAGGGATGATACTCGAAACCGGTTTTCCCGGTTGTTTGATAAGAAAAGAACCGAGTCCTCGGACTCGAATCCCTTTTTGAGAACCGGTACCCGTTATCGAGACCACTATAGTAAAGGAAAAGAGTTCATTCGACCAGAAATGCTCCGTGGGACATCACAAGAAATGACGTCACGTAGCTCAATCATTAGGCGCAGATAGAGAAAGCAGGAAAACAATGGATGGGAAAAAGCGCTCCAAGGTGTAATAAAGTTCAAAACAAAAGCTATAATCCATCGAATAACTTTACTGAGAGATTTTAGCAGGGTAAAACACATGACAAACACTTTTACGACCAACCGGAAACATAGCAACCAGGCTAGCAACGCACCTCCTTTACGGCAGCTGTCGCAACGTTCTTAAAACAACCGCAGCACATACATATATATACAACATATCTCCCTTTTTTAACTTTTGTTTTTCTTTCCTTGTAAACAGAAAAAAATCACACTGTAGATGTGTTGTTTGTCTAATTATAAATAATGCAGACGAGGCGTGTTGGCTGAGTTCTTGACGTTTACTTTCACAGCGTGGCAACATGCAACACTTTTCGGGGGGGCTCCGCGCACGCTCGTAACTCCCGTTGCATGCTGGGTAGTGTAGTTGTTATATTCTCTAGCTCATAACATTTTCCCCCCATAAAGAAATAATGTTAATTCAATAAAGTGTATTTCTTTTTTTAGCTTTAACTTTTCATTTTTTAGCATTGTAACCACATTTGCAAAGAACTTTTCTCTTCATAGAATTTTCTTTCAATAAAGAAATAAAGTGCAAAAATGTCAAAGCATCATAACAAACAGTTATGTCAAATAGCAGCAGAAGTGCACTTTTTGGAGAGCTGTATTATTTTCAGTTTTGTGCCCAAGGGACTGATTTTATTTAACACTATATTATTATTTATACACCTATAGTGATCACAGAGACAGGTTGTTTTTGTGTTACTGTATATATTTGTTTCTCTGAAAAATCCCACTTAATATACTTTGGGTAACAACAGTCAATATTTATTTATTTTATTTTATTTTTTTAGGTGGGTAACAGTCAATATTTATTTATTTATTAGATTTTATTTTTTTATTATATAATAAAAGTGAGCTTTTGTTAAACCAAATATTGTGTGTTTTTTTCCATATACAACAACCTATCTGGACTCGATAAGATAATCGATAAGGAATCGGTTCGATAAGAGGATTCGATAATAGGCTCGAACTCGATAATTCCTTATCAAACATCATCCCTAATTGTAACATAACCCTTGTTTGAACAGCAACACTGTGTTTGAATATAGGAACATAAAAACATGGTACTTAAATAATGAATAAAATCTTTGGCGTTCCACTAGATGGAGTTCCATCTAGTGTACCACAACTTGAGAATCTCTAATTTAGACTACACCAATCAGGGCTCTCTAAAACATATAATTAAAGTTTTGTGTTGTTGCCGAGAGCATGTCGTGCAGTGATTTGCCGGAACACTAGAGGTGGCGTTGCCCAGTGAGTCAATTCTGTGGGAAACCACGACACTCATGGATGGTTTAGCTCAGGTGTGTCAAACTCATTTTAGCTCAGGGGCCACGTACAAGAAAATCTATACACAAGTGGGCCGGACTGGAAAATTCATGGCAGGATAACTTAAAAATAAAGACAACCTCAGATTGTTTTCTTTGTTTAAAAATAGAGCAAGCACATTCTGAAAATGTACAAATCACAATGTTGTTTTTTTTACTCTAACCTATTGCAGTATTAAGTATTCTATCTTCATTTGTCGTTATTTATACTTTCTGAATAAATGCTGTAATGATAATGTTAATCAGTCAAACAGGTGCAATTGAGTGTGGCAGAGTTTTAAAATGCGCTCATTGTTGTTAATTTTTCATTATCAGAAGATGGATGGATGGAAATAAGTAACATGATAACATTCTGGAATTTGATTTTGAATGCAATTTAGTCATTTTCCTTAACCAATGTACTCGCATAATGCAGTTTATTCTGTACACATTTAGCATCATCCACAACAAAGCTTGTGAATTAGAACTCATTTCATTAATCACACATGATGTTAGAAAGGGATACATATTATTTCAGCATTCCGTATATTTCAGACTATAAGGCACACTTAAAATCCTTTCATTTTCTCAAAACTTGGCTGTGCGCCTAATGTACAGACTAAATCTGTTTGTGCTTACTGACCTCGAAGCAATTTTATTTGGTACATGTTGTAATGATAAGTGTGACCGGTAGATGGCAGTCACACATAAGAGATACGTGTGCACTGCAAGATGACGTTAACAAGCAAGCCCAAAACTTTATAAGGACCCCAAAATGGCACCAATTAGGAGACATCAACTGGTGTTTTGTTTCGCAATATTATGCAAAACCAACTTTTCATACCTATTGGTTCCTGTTTATGTGTATTTGAGATATGCTTTCCCGAAAATTTGCCGCATCCACCATTGTAGTCCACGCTGACACCATGGTCAATAAGCTCCTTTTCCTCTATCCTCTTGTTGTGGGGCATTCATCCTCTGCTGTTGCCATTTATAATATAAAGTAGCATACAGTTTTAGCTTATATCGTTCAGTAGTTTGCTACGGAAGCGCTAAATACTACTGGTATAGTGCGTTTACATAATTCACCTAAGGAATTTTAGTAATTTTCTGAGAATTCCGGTCGGACGGTTTTTCACAGGACACCTTTCCGGTGTTGTTGTTGTTGCACTAGTGATCCACAGATGATGAAATACTGCTCCATTTTTAGTTTAAGCAAAGTCCGAAAATCATTTAAACAGTTTAACTCCATCTTTTGACACTCCTTCGGAGCTTTTGTAACCTTTGAAATTATTTTATCATCATTTACGTGCTAAATAATATGTTGTGATATATATTGTTGTCGCAGGAGGCTGCCATATACATCGCAATATAGATTTTGATCGCTAGTGTAAAGTTGTTTAATATGACATTTCAAATTGTTGTAATAAATGTGTGTATGAGAGAATGGTGTTAAACTTGCTGTTTCATGTTTCAATTAGGCTCTGGGAACTTTGATCTGTTTGGTGGAAATTATAAGAACTCCATGTCAGGGTTTGGCGGCTTCGGAGACAGCAACTCCAAGAGGAGGCTCTCGGGGTCCTCTCTCCTCCAACAAAAGGGAAACCACGCAGACGAAGTCATCGCCAAGATTAATCAGCGCTTGGACATGCTCACACAATTGGAGGGGGGTATGAAAGGGGGCCGCGGTGACAGGTAAGCTGTTTTATATTAAAATTTTTCCTTTTTGCGAAAGCATAAATCAAGATTATAATTATTAAGAGAGGGTGATTTTGGGGGGTTCAGATTTGTACAATTCGCCATAAACGTTTGTTTTGTTGGCCATGTTATTGGTCATGAAAAGTATGCTCCCACTTCTTTTTATATTAGATTGAATCAGCTGTTTTTTATACTGTGATGTTGCCCCATTAAAAAAAAACAGCCCACGATTTTCTTTTTGAGACAAAAGGGACAAGTTGAATGCCACGACATCACAGGTCGTTTTATTACGCCCCACTTAGCATCCTCTGGGTTTGTTAGTGAAGCAGTTTCGGCACAACAGACCATAATTTGTGTTGTTTATCTGGTTTGCATTCTAGTATGTTAACTCGCTCCTTTAATGCTGTCCATTATTTACCTTTTTAAAATGTACACACATATTCTCATCATGTGACCTAACCTTGCACTCTGGTTTTAGGTTTCACAAAAATGATGAGTTTTTAGAGGCGTTGACCTTTCAGTACTACAAGTTGTTAATCATTGAATGCTGTCTGCTGTACCTATAAAGAAAACGCCCACAACTTGTTTGTACTTGCCACAATCAAAGTATCATTGGCTTGTTTGGTCTGCTGAAGTGCTCACAGCTCATCCTTAATAAAGATGTAAATAGTGGGAATACTCTGTGAGCTCCAACTGAAAAATGTAGTTGGAAGAGTTACTGATAATATATCGTCACAGCTGATTCCTCTGTTTTACTGTAAGATGCTGCAAGCAGACTCTAGTCTTGTTTTGGTCTTTCCTGGCCTTGTGAGCTGACAAGAAAACTGAGACTATGGAGGCGAATGAATATCAGGTGGAGAAATCCAAACCTGGCTGCCCTCCTTGCCTCCTCCCTCGCTCTTTGCTCTTCTCTATCAACCATCCTCTCCCTCCATCCCGCAGGTTTGGCCAGTTCGAGTCTTTCGACTCGCTCTCCTCCTCCCGAGATCTCTACAGATCGGGTGGCAGTAGCTATGGTTGTGGCGATGGCCGCGGTGACAACATGCTGTTGGGCCAGCGAGGAGGCTCCGGCTTCGGAGGGGGTATGGGGCTAGGAGGGGGAGGCAGCTTCAACAGCCTCTCCTCTTCCTATGGAGTCGCTAAAATGCGACAGAATATGAGGGAGTCCTTCACCAGTGGCTCTAATGGTGGGGGATGGGCCGGAGCGGGCCGACGTTCCCCCAGAAGGGGTGGAGGTGCTGGGGGTCGAGGATCTGGAGGAGGGTTTGGGAGCTTCAGGTCAGACCCCATGCCACTAGGGGGAGGTGGTGGGCGGGGAGGCGGCCACTCTCAAGGAGGTGGTAGAGGCAAGCTCCCATCCCTCCTGTCCAACCGCATGTACTGTGACGGTGGAGGTTTCCATCAGGGTCCCTCCCAAGGTCCCCACGACTTTCCTGGGAGGCATTTTGGAGGGGGCCCACGAGCTGGCCGCCAGCGAGGCCGCAAGAGACCCCTCAACAAAGTAAGTACCTCCTGCCAAACTCGGAAGCCCTCCTCAGATACTGGGCAAGAGCCCATTCTGATTCCCACCTTTCTCTATGATAAACTGGCAAGCCAGCCTGTCACACTGCCATCATGTTTAAAACATAACCTGCTCCCAAACACACTGCCCAGTCTTTGTTATATTTAACATAATGACAAGTTCCTCATGGAACACTACTGTGGTTAAAGGGGAACTGCACTTTTTTGTGAATTTAGCCTATCATTCACAATCTTAATGGGTGACAAGACAAAAGGTTTTTTTTTGCATTCTAATTTGTAAAAATGGTCTCGTTCTTGATGGCTGGCAATGCAGCTAATGGGAGCAATGCATTCTACCGCTAAATCACTTTAAAAATGCATCCAAAAACCGCCAACAATACTTAATTTACGCTCAATAACTTGTATACTAACAAAGCTGTAGCAAAATTGTTATTGGAAGAGTGAACATTGAGGATTTTTTTTTTTGTAGCGTAGTAAGACGTCGTCTTGGGGCAGCATGCTAAGGCATTAGTAAGAGATGAGCCAGCTTTTGATTCAGCAGCTGAATTGCTTTTGAGTTTGTAATACACAACACAATGCGATAGCACACCAATTTGTATTGACTGAAAAACATGAACAATTATATTACAGTATTTGTGAATTATTACACACATTTAATGTTTTGTTTGTACACAGCTAGCTTGACAGTGTATGTAGTTGTAATTACAGACATGTTGTGCTGCGTGTATCAGGATCAATATTATAGTGACTCACTTGATGGGCAGTTGTCTGTTTGGTCCCGCTGGCCGGGGAAGTTTTTTCAAGTTGACTTTGGGTAAGCACGCCTTATATGTCCGCATAGCTTGGCTGGCTCCAAGTTCCACATTTATACTCTCAAGTCACATAGACCTCTCTTTCTCTCTGCTTCGGTTTGCTCCAACGTTGCTGTTTGTGCTCCCTTCTATAAGCAGCAGTCCATCCTCCGTATATTCAGGTTAAAAAAGATACGTTTGTTAATTCCCATTTGTCCAAAAATAGTCTGCTTTGTTGTCTGTTACTACATCTGCCATGATTACAACACACTCTCGTTTGTTTCCCCGAAGTAGGAACACACATTTGTTGCCGAAATTTGGAAGTGTGCTGCTATGGAAATGGAAATAAATGCACCGAGGAAATAAATTGCGGCAATGCATAAAATGACCAAAATACGGTAAATATTAAACATATTACACATATTGTTATGAACGTGTTTGTTAGTACATTATATATTTACTTGCAGTGTGTATACAAAACGTTGATCGAGGGTTTTGATTAAAGTTGTTTTATAGGGCTTTAAAGGCTACAAAAGTGACTCCCATTAGCTGCATTTATAAGCGTTTTTTATCATCTTTAGAATCCTAAAAAATGTGTTCTTGTATCTTAAAATGATTGTGAACAATAGGCAAAATTCCCCCAAAAAGTGCAGTTCCCCTTTAAGTCAGTCTTTTCTTCTTTAGATTTTCTACGTTTTCATCTACAGGTTTTTGAATTCATACAAAAAATGGCTACATAAAGGCACTAAATCGAAGTTATTAGAACAAAAATGTCCTGACGTAACCCCTTTAATATACCAATAGAGTGGAAAAACAAGTTAACTCCATATGCTTAATTGTGTTTTGTTGTGTCCAGTAAACCATATCCAATTGTGTTTACAAACCGCAATGTATGTGAAAATACCGTCCAAACATCACAAAATGCCACAAATTCAGTCAGCCATTTTGAAAATTCCGCTTCGAATATCTTCAGTTATTTCCGGAGATTGATGTCACTGTAGTAACGCTTCTGCACTTATCAGTTCAGTCGTACTGGAAATACATAAAAAATAGAGAGAGATGTGCTGTATCATTTACAATTTCTTTGTAAGACATGAACACATATGTTTTGTTTTTTTATGGGTTCCAAGTCATAAATAAATACATAAAAAATCCATCAATGGGGGCCTCTCTATACCGCCACAACCCTCTAAATAACCAACCAAATTCCGCCAACAATCTATATACATATCATGACCTGAATATTAACCAAATGTTAGCGATATTATAAGCGCAAACGCAGACCAACTCCTTTTTTAGCAGCGCTTTGATAACACACAGGTAAGTAGCCCTCTCTGCTGCTCCTGCATCATCGCATTTCGGCTTGTTAAAGTTATTCTAGATTGTAAATCCTTCCTCTCATCTGGATATTATGAAGATTTAGCCATAAATCTAGAAGTTGTTCATCTGTGACATTTAATTTATGGAGAAAAACACGCACAACCAAAGAAAGTCTCTGCAGGGAGACTTCCTTGTTAACCTTTCGTGTGAATCATGATTCATTCTTCATGTAAACAGGAAGATATGCACGTCTTATCAGTCGTCATCAAAGTAATGTTTATGTTTGTTTTTCTTTTTTAGCACTCAGCAATACTGCTGCTACATAATGCTTAGAGTTTTACTAAAGCTGGATTTGTTTAGCAGAACTTGTAGATCATCCTCCTTATATTCAGGATCAACAATGTAAGATTCTGGACCATCATTTGTCCCAAATTAGTCATTGTTGGCTCTCACAAAGTTTGCATGATTTGCATTGTTTTTGGTGGGGAAGGGATTTGCGGTTCTTACCTCTACGTCACGCATAGATGTGTCTGGCTCGTCATTGTCTTTCAAAATGGCTTGGGAATCTCCTGTGAGATTGATACTATTTTGATCATATCTCTTTACTTGCAAACTTTGTAAGTCTTTTGATGTCATACATCAGATATATCTTATAGCTACAATATAGAGGCAACTTGTTTTTCCACTCTAGTGGTACTTTACCACATTAACGTTTCAACAACCCATCCGCCTGTTTAAATGATGAAACTGAGGTTTATTGTCACCCCTTTTTGGTGTGGCTATGCATATTATACCTCCTTTGAAAAGCTTATTTTGATAAACATCATTCTAAACTACAATAATAACTGCAGGCTCGATAAACAATAATCTTAGACCCGTCACAAACAAAAAAATAAATCTAACAGTGAAGCCTGTGTTCCAAATTGCAAACAAATCACTGACAAAAATGGTCCCTTTGACATCAATGAGCCAGTAAATATACTTCAGCAAAATCTTTAGTCCACAAGTAGCCTTATGATTTTTGTCAAATGTGCTTATATTCCACTTATTGCTGATCATAAGCATGCATGATTTAGCCACACAGAGCCCCCTCCCAAAACAACTCTGAACTGTGATTGACACCTGGTAGAACTAATGGAAAACTGTTTACCTCATTTTCTGTGGAACAATAGCCAATAGCTGCCGTGCCCCAAAATGTACAATCCACTGTTCTAATGTAAATAACTCAAACCAAATACATCCAATTTTCATTAAGATACATCCAATCTTGATGAAGATTGACACATTAAACAGCCATTGAAATGGTTAACACACCGATATGTTGCTTTATGGTTGACAAAATAGCCTTCGAACTCGTGCCTAACTGGAGCAAAGCACAACATGGACTGCACATTAATGTTGTGCCTTTTTAAAGTCTTTATTTTGCAACCAATCATGACAAAAGTGTGTTGAAAGACAGGATAGTGTGTCAGGAAGCCATGGAGTTTTGTTTGTATATAATATAGTTAGTAAAGACTTTGAGCAACTGTGACCAAGTGTCTCCAAAACGAACACCTTTGCAACGCCTGATCCTAACTGTAGAAAACCTACCTGAAATACTCTTTTTCTGTATAATCCTTGTCAAATTTGAAATTGGATTTGGTAAGGACTCAATCTTTGGCTGTCAAGTTCAGAGTAGTTATTTTGAAATCATATATTTCAGAAAAAGATAAAGACGATCCTTCTTAATGTATTCAAACTCCTATTCCTCAGTGCAAGTTACAGTAGACAAATTTGGACGGTTGGGGTTGAAAGTTCATTTTTTTTGCTTTCAAAAGAGCTTCAAACTATGCCCTTGCTCCAAATGGTTAAATGCCTTTTTTCTGCATTTCAACCAAAAACATCCTGGAATACTAAGGGGTTAAACGTGTCCAGTTGCAATTTTACTTGACTTAGTTTTAATTTGAAGTTGAACACAAGTATTTTCCTGCTGCGTGTTGACTACCATGCTGGTGTGCCAGTATTAAGATTATACTTGCTGAACAAGTAGTATTCTTGACGCTGTCTCAAGTTTGTTTTGGATGGACTTCAGCAGGCAAAACCACAAAACGATGGCCAAAAGAAGCGGAAGCAGATGATGACACCTGCTGATGAACCAGAGTCTAAAATTAACAAGACTGAGGGCAGTGAAACAGCAGCATCAAATGGTAACATTGTAACTATGCTGTGTTTTATCTTAAGTCATTTTCATATTGGGGTCAACTTTTTAATACTTTTGTTTTCTACAGATCAACAAGAGAAAAATGGCAATAACAATACAAGTACTACAGATGTGGTAGTGAGTATTAAACCATGGCCACATTTTAACAGTAAACTGTTTCAAATGATGAATAACATTTATGTACTTTTCTTCCCAGAATACTGAGGGAGATTCGGGTAAGTTTACAGTTTTTTCCCCACTTGATATTTAAGTCTATGCGAGACATGATATAGCTACTGTATAACATTGCCCAAGTCACTTAGGATTGCACGATATAGATGATAATTGGTATCAATTTGGATAGAGCGTTTGATAATATCGTTAAATCATGATTATGCATATTGATGACTAGGGGTGGAATGCAATTCATCCACTACATCGATCTATGGATTTGTATTCCTAAGATTCAACTACCGGTACATCTATGTGCTCCGCAAGTTGGCCTCCTGTCTGTCTCTCTCTGTGGATTTGTGTGTGTGCGTGCGGTTTGCGTTTGTTAAGGTGCCTTTATTTTGGCATTGCAAATTGACACTGCTTTAAAACGTACTTGAATTGATGTAGAGAACGTTTAGATGTCTGACTTTGGATAAAATGATAGTTATTTTTCACATAACTTTGTCTCACTCTTTTTAGCTAGCTAGCAAGGTAGAAGCTAACACTCTTACCGAGGTTGACACCGTGTCCGACATCATGCCTCCGCTCTAAATGCTCGTGTATCACAGATGAACTGCCATGATTCCTGGGCGCGGCCACCGCTGCTGCTCACTGCTCCCCTCACCTCCCAGAGGGTGATCAAGTGTGATGGGTCAAATGCAGAGGATAATTTCACCACACCTAGTGTGTGTGACAATTATTGGTACACACATAAACAAGGTCCGCTTTACAAAATGAGCAAGTTATTCATGTTTTTAATAAGAATAAGGGGAAATATCCACAAACTTTACATGTTAGCACTGGCGTTGTTTTGCGAGTGACCCACAGCCGCCCGGAAAAACACGACTATTGTATTGTCGACAATGTCCACTGATTTTTGCAGCCCTGACTTTTAGTGAACCTGAATACTAAAAATTAAAAACAGAAAAGGTTTCCTCTTGTTAATTCAACCTGAAGTGCTGGTTGCACATTATTCAAGTAGGATGTGAATGCATTGGCCATTACTTGATTGTTTGTCTGATTAATTCATACCTAGTCCCCTTACAAGAAGTAACAAGAACATAGGAAACTTCACCTGCGGTATCCAGTATTTATTTAAAAAGTTACTGAATCGATTTCAACTCACTGAATCGTATCGGCAACCACTAATTATGATTTTAATCAAATCGTTGCTAAAACGAATCGTTGCACCCTTATTGATGACATATTTTATCTATGTCCTGCAAATTCGACAGCGAAACCAACGTACTCTGAACGCAATGTAGGATTCTTGCCAACGGCTAATGTCCCACCACAGTGCAAAGTCACTTCTAGTCAGCAATCGTCACCTCCATGGCGGCAGATAAACTATGTTTCTTACAAGTATCGTCTCTGAGGGACGAATAATAGCTAAACATGAGACACTACACATTGTAGAAAGATATGCTAACTGCAAGCTAGGCCTCTTCGATGTAGTGATACTAAGTAGTAAAGTTCCAAGTCGATACAGTGGTTAAAACGACATGATTTACTATCACAAAATCTTTTGTTGTTTTGTTATTGTTCACACATAAAAAGGCCCTGGACACAGGAGGGCTGTAGGGCATAACCCGAAGGATTTAAAACCAGTAGGTCATAATTACAAAATTAATCATTCAATGATCTTGAAAATTTAAGTATCAATATTAGCATTGGTGTGCCCAATACTGCCCCTTTAACTACTTGTTATTGGATTGATACCCAAATGTGTAGTATTGCCCAAAACTAATGTAAAGTATCCAAACAACAGAAGAAAAAGTACTTATTACTTTTTTAACAGAAGTGTACATAGTGACAACAGAAAGTAACCAGATATTAACTGTAATTTAATTACAATAATTTAAGTAGAATAATAGTTTTGAGAAAATAATACAACCGGAAATGGTGCAATATGTTACCACAACTAAATTAGGAACCTTTGTAACCCCTTTTGAAATGGTTCTATTATCATTTATCCACCAAATAGTATATTGGGATATAAATTGGTATTGCAGGAGGCTGCAGTATATTTTGCAATATAGATTTTAGGCCATATCGATATGCCCATCTCAGTGTTGCTGTGTCTTGGCACAACTTAAAGTTCTGCACTTCCTCTCAGGTGCACCAAAACAGGAGAGCGCTGATGTGAATACAAATCCAGAGGACAAACAAACACCTTCTCGGGCCCAAATAAAAAGAAAAGCCAAAATGAAGAAAAAGAGGGGCTTCCAGGAAAGGTGAGTAGTTCATTATCTAGATATAAAGGGGAATAAAAATATTTTTTTTCTGTAGTATTTAACATAAAATAATGCTTTCTTTCAGGCTGTGTGAGTTGCCCATGTTGCCATTCTACTGTACAGGCCACTTCAGGGTTTCTCCTAGATTGCCTAGATACCTGTGGTGGTGGTGGTGGTGTGGCTATGGGGGTGGATGTGCAAATATTTTCTTTAAAAAAGCAAAAAAAGAGTATTTACATTTGAAACAAAACTGGTATTATTAATTATAGTATTAACATATATTTTTTCCTACATATCGTTTTTCAATTATAGTAATAACATCTTTTTTCCTACGTATCGTTTTTCTCTATTTTTCAATTGTTGCTTCTTTTTGTACGATGTACTTTGTTGATGGAGACGGGTGTGTGTGCACCACTTGTTGGAATTGGGCCGGTTGTTACATAAGATTGGCAATAAAAGCTAAAAGGAACGTCTGATTTTGTGTCTCTTCTGGACGCTATAATACATTATATTACTTTATTTTGTTTTTACGTAAAAACGCATTTTCAAGGTGTGGCGGCTAAAATGTTGCTGTGGCGCACAGCCACAATCAATTACATTAAGAGAATGCATTTTCATCTTTCCCACTTTTCCAGGGTGATGTTTGCATGCTCTATCTGCAAGTTTCGCTCATTCTACAAGGAGGAAATGGAAAATCATCTCGATAGTCGCTTCCACAAGGACCACTTCAAGTTCCTTTCCGGCCAGCTGTCTAAGCCGACCACCGACTTTCTCCAGGTGACTGACGACTTGCACCATCACACACAGTGCTAAATATATACAGAGCTTCTATATTTGCCGGACGCCGCAACAAATCTGTTCAATTTAGCTAAAATCTGCTTGTGTGGGACAGGAAATTATTTAACACAAAATACATTTTCGGGTTTACTTTCAAAATAAAATACTCAGTTTTCAAGGCAGATCCTATTTTACACTTGGAAAAGTCCCAATGGGCAGGGACAAACAAAGTTAACTTGTGAAAGGTTTTTAGACTGTAATTTAAACCTCGTTTACACAAATGGATGGCGACGTGCTGCCCAAATTAAAGAATAATACACAGCCACTTCCCGGGCAGCTATGTAGGGATTTGGGGGGGGGGTTGTGTCAAATAACAGCTGATAGGGAGACCAGAAAAACAGGGGAGTGGTGTTTGTGACATAATCGCCAGGGATGATGTTACTGTTGTATAGTTGCTTGGCACAAAAAATAAAGTTGTTTATCAAGGTAAAACTGTCGTCTGTGTTGCCGTTCAGCACCTTTTATTAATGGCAAGACCGAGTTTATTTGCTTCTGCTTGTGGTTCGCTTTATTACAACTTCCATTATCATATGATTACGGACGGATTCGCGGAATCTTGTAAAAGTCTGCGCTATTTTGCTGCCTTTCCGCATCCAGTGGAAATCTGTAGTAACTTCACAAGTTTTTTTATACTGTGCACAATATCAAAAGTACAGATTGATTCATGTATATTATAACTAAGAACAAAGTACAATTTAAAAACTTAATATTGGTAAACTGCCCACTTTGCCACAACAGTAATCCCTAGTTTATCGCTGATAATTGGTTCAAGACATGACTGCGGAAAAATGCATCCCCGGGAAGTAAAAGCCATTAATTATAAATCAAATATTTTCATAGCTAGAGCATAAAAAAAACCTGTTTACTACATTTTCACCATATTTACCTTCTCGACATGAAATAACACCCTTTGGTCACCTTTTAAACTCTTTTTTTTTAATTGCAATGTAGTCAGTCAATCAGTAGCCACGATACTAAGCAACGCACTCTGATTGGTTTGGTCTCATCTAGTGGCCTGTACTACTAGTGTTGGTATTTCTAGTTCACTTAGCCATTTTTTATTCCTGAAAATGCTTGGTAAGGGCAAAAATGTTGTAAAATTTGCTTTAAAAAAATCGGCAATGTGGTGGAGCCACAATATTTAAAGCGTGATGTGGTGAGGGACAACTGTACATGTCTTTCATCGCTTGATGCTTAATTTATTGATCCATCCAGATGTAAATAAAATATGTGCTTCCACAGTTCTATTTCTTGCGAAAGTAGAAGGAAGTGTAAGCAGCCAGATAGTTTGGAAAGTCCACTTCGGTGATGTTACATTTTGTACAAAGTAATTGTTTTTAGGAGTGTATGGATCCACTTTATCACTTTCTGCTATTTTTTCATGATCTGACTTGTATATTTCCTTTTAAGCCTTTTATAATATGCCCACAAAGTGCCAGTAGGCAGGTTGTAGTTAACTCGTACTATGACTGAAATCACCTTATGTTATGTTACAGCTGACATGTCATCTGTAAAGCCAAGGCGCATGAATGAACATGTAATTTGCCTCCTAGGAATACTTGCACAACAAGTTCGAGAAGACACAACAAATGGTAAGTCAGCTGGAGAACCACAGCGCAGCCATATGTCAGGTGTATCGAGACCAGGACCTCACCAAGGGTAAGCAGAATAAGCTGTGGGGGATGTCACACAATTGCTCATTGCATGTATATTGGATTTATTATTTTTTAATCCACTATGTTGCAGATATCGGTATGGAGCACTTCCTAAAGAAAGTGGAAGCTGCCCACTGCAGTGCATGTGATGTGTTTATTCCAATGGAGCTCCACATGATTCAGAAACACATCAAGTCCCATGACCATAATTACAACCGCAAGGTATGCTTTGTTGGTGATACCTTTTTGTTAGCAAAGCGGACTCCATGCCTGACTGACTGGTCCTGTTTTGTGACCCAAGGGAATGATGGAGCAGGCCAAGAGAGGAAGCCTGTCTGTTGCACGCAGCATCGTCAACCATAAGGTTATTGGAAAGAAGCTGGAAAGCTACCTCAAGGTACGTGGTGTCATGCAGCTCAAAATCTAGAGACCTCTTCTGAGCCCTAAACATTCGCCACATTTGAAACTATGCATTCACTGACAGCCTTGTTCCTTTTCTAGGGAGAAAACCCATTCACCAGAAACCAGGAGGGCGAGGATGCCTCTGACATGATGGTGGTGGATGCAACAGAGGACCAGACAACGTCGATTAAAGAAGAGACCGAATCGGAAGAGGTGTCCGCCCTGCAGCCAGCCGAGTTAGAAGCACCCAAGGAAATACAAATGGAGGAAGGAGGGAATGGGGATGAGCCAGGAGGGAATGAGGATGAGCCAGGCGTGGAAGGAACCGTGGAAGAAGGGAACCCGGAGAATGAGTTGGAAGGGGAAGGCTTTGAAGTTGGAGAAGAAGAAGGAGACGGAGAGGACGGATACGTCGCATACGTGGTCCATGATGAAGTGACCGAAGACGATGAATATGCAGTGGATTTTGAAGAGGATGAAGTTAAAGCGACAAAGGCTGAGGAGGAAGCTGAGCAAAAAGAATGACTTTTATATGAGTCCCTCCCCATTTAAATTAAGCAGTATCAGAATAAGACCCCTTGCTTTTTCCCACTCTTTATTCTACCTTCTCAACTCGAAAGTTAGTGTATATGTTGTGGACCATGGCAAAATTTAACACAACCTCTAGGTTTATAGCAGTCCCTCAAACAAGTCACCATACAAGTTATTGCTTTTAGTTTTTTTTGTGTGCCTTTTGTTCAATTTATTCTTAAATTACATGTTTTATAGTTTGTTTTAAAGCATTTTGTGTGTTGTGTAGGTCAAGTTTTTCTGGGGTTCCACACAGCTTTTTTGTCCATTGCTGGTGTACATGACTTAATTGACGGAGGAGTTGAATAGTTTTTTTATTTTCTTTGTTCTTATGTCAAATTGATCAGTGATGTGTCTAAAGGGTCTCGATAATTACAATTGCTATGGAAGTTAACTGCTCTATTGTGACATGAATAAACTTGACAAAACAACCTGTTTGTGGTGTTGTGGTGTTTGAAAAGCTTGACACAATGTACAGCAATTTAGAGGATTGTGGCAATCGACATACACTTTCTTAATAGGCCACAAACAACGTTTTGCTTACAATAGCATTTATTGTACAGCGTATGAACATTAAGTACAATTGCACAATCTTCTTGTACAGCGTATGAATATTAGGTACATTTGCACAATCTAAAATCCATTCACCTGAGTAGCTTTCAAAAATACTTTATGTAAAACACCCATAATCTTGCTTTTGAGATTTAATTGCTGGGGTTTTTAAAGCATAAAGTGGACCATAGGACTTTATGGGAGATGCTAACCATATTATAGTCAGTTGAATCATAGGGAACTCATTGACACATTTAGAAATGTTAACCCCCAAGTTTTACTGTTGGATATAAGAATACATTTGTTTTGTGGTTTTTATTACCTAATTTTTACTTAACTGTTTTATTTTTTTAATTTTAGTCTCCAAATCAAAATATACTTAGTTTCTCTGCCAACTATGATAACACGAATTCAAAAGAACACATCCAGTAGCAAATAATGCTAATTGGATTAATATTAGCATTGTATTATGTAACATAAGAGATAATACCTCAGGAGACGTGCTCGCTGTTCAAAGTCGGGCCCTGGGGTGGACCACTCATCTGTGCATCAGTTGATCGTCTCTGCGCTGCTGACTTGTCTCCACTCAAGATGATCTACCGCTGGCTGGTTAGACTGTCCGCCCTGGGATCGGTAGGTCATGAGTTCAAACCCCGGCCGAGTCATACCAAAGACTATAAAAACAGGACCCATTACCTCCCTGACTCAGCATCAAGGGTTGGAATTGGGGGTTAAATCACCAAACATGATTCCTGGGCACGGCCACTGCTGCTGCTCACTGTTCCCCTCACCTCCCAGGGGGGTGAGGGTGATTGGTCAAATGCAGAGGTTAATCTCACCACACCTAGTGTGTGTGACAATCATTGGTACTTTAACTTTAACTTGCCCCGCTGCCTTGTGGGTTATAGGGAAGACAAAAGGCTAGGGGAGCACACCCTGAGAGAAAAGCAAGTGCTGGTAGGCGCACCATAGGCGGTTTTCCGACAGACCGGAGCTCCTGCAGCTGTGAGGAGGTGCAGGTTGTCCTGGGTTTCCCTTGCCACCGGGTACAGCGAAGAAGTGACGTTGGAGTCTGCGCGTCTCCCTCGTCGAAAAAGACCTCAACGGCGGAGTGGGCGGATGATGGTTGCATAGAAGCTCCACAACGATCACAAAGGCGGAAGAAGGCTGCAGCAAAGATGGGCCCCCAATTGTCTTGGTCTCCATGCCATTGGACCCTGGCCTTCTCTTTGCCAAGGACAATGTGGTGGTTGTCTGTGCACCAGTCTCCCCGCTTTAAAATATTTCACGCACAGGCGTTCTCCTGAAGGCAATCCCACCAACAGGACAATAATACTCGTTTCGAGTGATCGCCGACGACGAACTTTAACTAGATCCACTTGACATCTATTGCACCGGTCGCCCAGGGGTGGGAGTCCCACATCTGCGGTGCCCTCCAAGGTTTCTCATTGTATCCCATTGGGTTGAGTTTTTTCTTGCCCTGATGCATGTCGTTGTGGCTTGTGCAGCCATACTTGCCAACCTTGAGACCTCCGAATTCTGGAGATAGGGGAGGGGGGTGGTTTGAGGTGGGCGGGGTTTGGTGGTAGCGGGGATTAGTGATGGGTCCGGCAACACCGATGCATCGGCGCATGTGTCGAGCTCATAGAGCAAAACCCTGTGTCGGTGCGCGTACCGCTTTTAGAAAGTCACGTAACCGATCATGAGCTGTTTCAGTACCGATACGCGAACTGTGTCGCACTGACGCCTCCCCTGTGCCCTGTGAGCGGGTCTTTTCTACAGCCGGAGAAATAATAACTAAGAAAACTGGGAATAACTGGGAAAAACAGTTTTTTTCTAAATAAAAATGTGTAAAAAAATAAAAAAATCCCAGTCCACAAGCATCCTTATTCACAACACGTTCTCTTAGATTTCCATGTTATGATACATGTTCACATTATTTATTGACTGTATCTAAAAAAGATAAAAATATATTTTTATTTAAATGAAGATATGAAATAATCCTAAATGAAATACAATGACTTGGTTTATATTATTGTATATACTAGGTCATAAAATCAGTGTCAGTTGAGTCGGTCCATAGGTTGCCTGTAGGGATTTTTAATGTCCAGCAGATGTCAGTATTTAGTGACACAGTATCGACACAGTATCAATACAGTTTTGCAATGTGTCGAAACGCTTCATGACGCCTCATCAACCCATCACTAGCGGGGGTATATATTGTAGTGTCCCGGAAAAGTTAGAGCTGCAAGGGGTTCTGGGTATTTGTTCTGTTGTGTTTATGTTGTGTTACGGTGCAGATGTTCTCCCGAAATGTGTTTGTCATTCTTGTTTGGTGTGGGTTCACAGTGTGGCGCATATTTGAAACAGTGTTAAAGTTGTTTATACGGTCACCCTCAGTGTGACCTGTATGGCTGTTGATCAAGTATGTCTTGCATTACCTTGTGTGTGTGTTATGTAAAAGTTGCATGTATTATCTGACTAGGCTGGCACGCTGTTAGTATGGAGGAAAAGCGGACACTAAAGGCAGTGCCATTAAAGGCCTACTGAAATGAATTTTTTTTATTTAAACGGGGATAGCAGATCTATTCTATGTGTCATACTTGATCATTTCGCGATATTGCCATATTTTTGCTGAAAGGATTTAGTATAGAACAACGACGATAAAGATTGCAACTTTTGGTATCTGATAAAAAAAAGGCTTGCACCTACCGGAAGTAGCGTGACGTAGTCAGTTGAACATATACGCAAAGTTCCCTATTGTTTACAATGATGGCCGCATGAAGTGAGAGAGATTCGGACCGAGAAAGCGACAATTTCCCCATTAATTTGAGCGAGGATGAAAGATTTGTGGATGAGTAAAGTGCAAGTGAAGGACTAGTGGGGAGTTGAAGCTATTCAGATAGGGAAGATGCTGTGAGAGCCGGGGGTGACCTGATATTCAGCTGGGAATGACTACAACAGTAAATAAACACAAGACATATATATACTCTATTAGCCACAACACAACCAGGCTTATATTTAATATGCCACAAATTAATCCTGCATAAAAACACCTGCGTGTTTGTTATGCTAGCTCCTAGCTCCTCTGCTAGCTCCTAGCTCCATAGAACACGCCAATACAATTCAAACACCTGATCAACACACACAATCACTCAGCCCAAAAGACCGTTTACCTAACCCAAGGTTCATAAAGCTTATATATTTTTAAAAAGTTACGTACGTCACGTGACGCGCACATACGGTCAAGTTATCGAATGTTTAGCAGCCAAGGCTGCATACTCACGGTACCTGATATTCAGCTGGGAATGACTACAACAGTAAATAAACACAAGACATATATATACTCTATTAGCCACAACACAACCAGGCTTATATTTAATATGCCACAAATTAATCCTGCATAATAACACCTGCGTGTTTGTTATGCTAGCTCCTAGCTCCTCTGCTAGCTCCTAGCTCCATAGAACACGCCAATACAATTCAAACACCTGATCAACACACACAATCACTCAGCCCAAAAGACCGTTCACCTAACCCAAGGTTCATAAAACTTATATATTTTTTAAAAGTTACGTACGTGACGCGCACGTACGGTACGGTATGTGTTATGCTAGCTCCTAGCTCCTCTGCTAGCTCCTAGCTCCATAGAACACGCCAATACAATTCAAACACATGATCAACACACACAATCTCTCAGCCCAAAAGACCGTTCACCTAACCCAAGGTTCATAAAGCTTATATATTTTAAAAAAGTTACGTACATACGCAAAAAAAAGCCAAAGCTGCATACTCACAGTAGCACGTCTGCGTCTTTGTCATCCAAATCAAAGTAATCCTGGTAAGAGTCTGTGTTGTCCCAGTTCTCTACAGGCGTCTGTGTATCCAAATCAAAAGTCCTCCTGGTTAGAGTCTCTGTTATCCGAGTTCTTCCATCTTGACTGCATCTTTCGGGAATGTAAACAAAGAAGCGCCGGTTGTGTACTGTTGTGGCTGACTACGTTCGAAAAATACGTCCATTTCGCACCGACAACTTTCTTCTTTGCTTGCTCTGCATCCTTCTCCATAATGCAATGAACATGATTGAAACAGATTCACGAACACAGATGTCCAGAATACTGTGGAATTATGAAATGAAAACAGAGCTTTTTCGTATCGGCTTCAATGTGGAAGGCATACCCGTGTTCGCCGGGCTACGTCACGCGCATACGTCATCCTCAGAGGCGTTTCGAACCGGAAGTTTAGCGGCAAATTTAAAATGTCACTTTATAAGTTAACCCGGCCGTATTGGCATGTGTTATAATGTTAAGATTTCATCATTGATATATAAACTATCAGACTGCGTGGTCGGTAGTAGTGGGTTTCAGTAGGCCTTTAAGGCACGCCCCCAATTTTATTGTCCGGGTGGAAATCGGGAGAAATGTTGCCCCGGGAGATTTTCGGGAGGGGCACTGAAATTTGGGAGTCTCCCGGGAAAATCGGGAGGGTTGGCAAGCATGTGTGCAGTAGTGATGGGTCCGACAACACCGATGCATCAGCGCATGCGTCGAGCTCATAGAGCAAAACCCTGTGTCGGTGCGCGTACCGCTTTTAGAAAGTCACGTGACCGATCATGAGCTGTTTCGGTCACGTGACCGATACGCGAACTGTGTTGCACTGACGCCTCCTCTGTGCTCTGTGAGCGGGTCTTTTCTACAGCCGGAGAAATAATAACTAAGAAGAGAAATCGTCTAAAATTTAATACGTTGGCAAAACTGTTTTTTTTTTCAATAACAATGTGTAAAAAAAAAAAAAAAAAATTCCCAGTCCACAAGCATCCTCATTCACAACACGTTCTCTTAGATTTCCATGTTATGATACATGTTCACATTATTTATTGACTGTATCTAAAAAAAGATACAAATATATTTTTATTTAAATAAAGATATGAAATAATCCTAAATAAAATACAATGACTTGGTTAATATATATATATATATATATATATATATATATATATATATATATATATATATATATATATATATATATATATATACAATATATATTATTCTATTGTAATATTTTTCTATTTTGTTTCCATTTATACCCCCATTATTTACTTTTTACTTTTTAAATTCGATCTCAATTTTGTACACTGCTGCTGGAATTTTAATTGTCCTGAGGGAACTCTCCTGAAGGAATCAATAAAGTACTATCTATCTATCTATTGTATATACTAGGTCAGTGGTTCTCAACCTTTTTTCAGTGATGTACCCCCTGTGAACATTTTTTTAATTCATGTACCCCCTAATCAGAGCAAAGCATTTTTGGTTGAAAAAAAGACAGCACTATGTCATCAGTTTCTGATTTATTAAATTGTGTAACAGTGCAAAATATTGCTCATTTGTTGTGGTCTTTCTTGAACTATTTGGAAAAAAAGATATAAAAATAACTACAAACTTGTTGAAAAATAAACAAGTGATTCAATTATAAATAAAGATTTATACACATACAAGTAATCATCAACTTAAAGTGCCCTCTTTGGGGATTGTAATAGAGATCCATCTGGATTCATGAACTTAATTCTAAACATTTCTTCACAAAAAAAGAAATCTTTAACATCAATATTTATGGAACATGTCCACAAAAAATCTAGCTGTCAACACTGAATCATTGTTGCATTTCTTTTCACAGTTCTTTTGGACAGACATTTAAAAAAAAATCTCACGTACCCCTTGACATACCTTCAAGTACCCCCAGGGGTACACGTACCCCCATTTGAGAACCACTGTACTAGGTCATAAAATCAGTGTCAGTTGAGTCGGTCCATAGGTTGCCTGTAGGGATTTTTAATGTCCAGCAGATGTCAGTATTTAGTGACACAGTCCCGACACAGTATCAATACAGTTTTGCAATGTGTCGAAACGCTTCATGACGCCTCATCAACCCATCACTAGTGTGCAGCCCTTTGAGACACTCGTGATTTAGGGCTATGTAAATAAACTTTGATTGATGATTGATTTAGCTGAAATTAGAAAAAATAAATAAATAAATGTTTTACTAAATCTGTTTTATTGCTTCATTTCGTTTGTTTTTGTTTTTTTATTTATTTTTAGATAGTATTAATGTTTACATAACATTTTTTTTTCGCGTTGAAATGATTGCAAATGATTGCGTAATATGGCCAGGAGAGAGAAGGGGCGCGGCTACGTCTGACACTGACAGCGTCGCTCCCGCCTCCCGTGCGTCTGACGTCACCCGACGTCGAACGGGACTGTTTGTTCTGGATTTGGGGCGAGGAAGGTCCGCGAGCGCTGACAACCGACTCAGTTAGGTATAAATAAGCATTTACGTGCCGGCATGGGTGACACTGGCGTGTCGGGCGACTCCGTATAGGCCGCGGGGGCTTTAATAAACGCTTTATAAGGCTTCATCGTCGGGGTTATTTCGCGCGCTGTCAGAGTGCGCCTCGGCATGAGCTGTCTGCGCGGGCCTCGCACCGGCGCGGCCACACTAGTGTGAATGTCTCTATTAAAGCTAACATGGCGTTATTGCGCATATTGTTGATCGTCTCTCTACCGCTTCAAGCGTACACTCAGCCTGTCTTGGAGCCATTTGTTAGTGTGTGTGTGTTAAGCCGCCGCTAGTGCTAAAAGCAGCTAGCTTCCTCGGCTGTTTGTTTGTAGCGTCTCTTCTCCCCTCCCGTAGGCCGTATTCGTGACATAACTTACGTACTCCAGGCTGCGTAGCCGGGCATCAATGGCGCGGGGGGAGCCGTGCGGAACCCGGCGTACTTCGCTTTCCTGAATACCAAACCTGGTCTTGGTTCGTATTCTGAAAGGCGCTTTACGCCCGGAGTTGACACTTGCTGAGGAAACATGGCGACGTGCTGTCATGGAAGGTTAGCAAAGGCATAATTGTATCACATTGCATGTTTTCATCGTCTTTTTTGGCTTACACAACTCAGTTACGGTATACTAACCATTTCTAACTTCCCACGTTGGTTGTTTTGTTGTAGACGAAGGTAAAGTATAGCCCAAGAGCTGCCATTAGCCACGTCGGGTACATTAGCTTTCGGTTAAGTCTCTTTGATGTGTTTTTTTGGAATAACGTCGCAAAGGGTGTCTGCGAGTTAAATATCAACACTTGTCACTATGACTTTAGGACAGACTGTTATTGTATGAGGTAATTTCCTCAATGAACATGTATCTATGCAGTGATATTGTAGTAAAGCACCGGTGTCCAAAGTCCTCTCCGGGGGTCATTTACAGCCCACAGCTATCTGTTTTCCGTAGTCCAACCCAATAAAATGGGCTTTCAGCAACAAACTTGACTCTTTAGCACAGGGGTGCCCACACTTTTTCTGCAGGCGAGCTACTTTTCAATTGATCAAGTCGTGGGGATGTACCTCATTCATATATATAATTTATATTTACTTGTTTATGAAATATGTTTTTGTTAACAAGTTAAAGGTGTTTAATGATAATGCAAGCATGTTTAACACATATAGTTAATATTGTTAACAAGTTAAAGGTGTTTAATGATAATACAAGCATGTTTAATACATAGTTGATATTGTTAACAAGTTAAAGGTGTTTAAAGATAATACAAGCATGTTTAACACATATAGTTAATATTGTTAACAAGTTAAAGGTGTTTAAAGATAATGCAAGCATGTTTAACACATATAGTTAATATTGTTAACAAGTTAAAGGTGTTTAAAGATAATGCAAGCATGTTTAACACATATAGTTAATATTGTTAACAAGTTAAAGGTGTTTAAAGATAATACAAGCATGTTTAACACATATAGTTAATATTGTTAACAAGTTAAAGGTGTTAAAAGATAATGCAAGCATGTTTAACACATATAGTTAATATTGTTAACAAGTTAAAGGTGTTTAAAGATAATACAAGCATGTTTAACACATATAGTTAATATTGTTTACAAGTTAAAGGTGTTTAAAGATAATACAATCATGTCTATCTTTAGGCCCAAATTTGGCAACTTCGATAAACACAGCTGTTAATGTGTAGTAACTAGGGATGTGACGATATCAAAATGTCACGGTTCGATATTGTCCTGCTATTAAGACCACGGTATGATGTTATTTTACTATATGTCCAAATAAAGACTTAAAACGCCATAATATGTAAAATAAAGTAGCAGGAATGTTTGGGATGAACACACTGTAATTGAACACAAACATAATGCTCAAATGTTCTAATCATATGGTAAATGGGTTATACTTGTATAGCGCTTTTCTACCTTCAAGGTACTCAAAGCGCTTTGACACTATTTCCACATTCACCCATTCACACACACGTTCATACACTGATGGCGGGAGCTGCCATGCAAGGCACTAACCACGACCTATCAGTAGCAAGGGTGAAGTGTCTTGCTAAAGGACACAACGGACGTGACTAGGTTGGTAGAAGCTGGGGATCGAACCAGGAACCTTCAGGTTGTTGGCACGGCCACTCTCCCAGCCACACCACGCCGTCCCCAACAACGAAAAAAAGTAATGTTTAAGTGCAAAGAATAGTACAGAAACGGCCAATGTTATGAGCAAATTAAAAAAAAACTTACATGTGAGTGTATTTAAACTGACAACGTAAACATTGTGTGTAATAAGTGTAATCCAATACTGTTCAGTATAGCTTCTTTCAACTTTTATTTTCTGAGGAGCAGTGTATGCTTTGATATCCATCCATCCATATAGCTTCTTTCAACTTTTATTTTCTGAGGATCAGTGTATGCTTTGATATCCATCCATCCATTTTCTTCCACTTGTCCCTTTCGGGGTTGCGGGGGGTGCTGGAGCCTTTGATATCAGTTTGGAAAATGGAGTTTCTCAGAAAAGTTACCTCACAATTTAACTTTTTTAATGTAAATGCCTCAAATTGTTGTTAAGCCTCTCTGGCTCCAAATTTATTTTCCCTCGCGGCGGTGCGCTGTGACCGAGTCTGTTTTAGCTTGGAACGCTCAAGACTTACTGCCTCCGCCAAAGAGGATATGTTTTCGCCAGGGTTTGTTTGTCTGTCTGTTCGTATTACGGTGGTCTATCAATCAATCAATGTTTATTTATATAGCCCTAAATCACAAAAGTCTCAAAGGGCTGCACAAGCCACAACGACATCCTCGGCACAGAGTGTTGAGTTGCAAAAAGTTAGCAGACATCCATTCTTTAATTTCATTAAGACATGCCTCCAGCTGACTACAATCCGCCGTGTTGGTCAGCTTTAGGGGCATGTAGAGTTGGGTGTCATCAGCATAACAGTCTAGTCTAAAATGTATGCGTAACATAAAAAAACTAACTCTTTGGACTTACTTATTTACAAAAGGAATATTAGTACAAGTTACCGTGTTGCTAATACAGCCAGTTGTGGCAACATACACGGGTGCCGGGCTGGCAATCCTGCGCAGAGGATTCTGGGAGACGTTTATTTCAAACCAGCCAACGCAAAAGCACCAGGAAGAACTACACTCACCAAGTTTTTGTTTGACACCGTCATGGCATTATTGTGAACATATGGAGAGGCAATAACGCAGTATCTACAATACCTTTACATACCTAGTAGTAACAAATAAATGTTGTGTTAGAGTGCAGTACTTGTTCTTGGAAGTATACTAAAAATAATTATACAAAACAGTCTAGGTATGAGTATTAACAAAAGTAGTCAAGTTTTATTGACTTAACTGTTATACTTCTACCCTGAGTTAGAGTGGATACGTGTTCTCGGCTGAGATGTAGGATTTTCCTGAAAGTATATGTACCTGTTAAACTACTTTGGGTTGACATAGTGTCTTGTTTGTTAGATACATATATTAGAATTAGGTTACGATCACACTGCAGGGTGATTCATGTTTTTTTGTCAAATCCAATATTTTTAGTGGCTGTTCACATTACAAAAAAAAAAGTGATCGGCAACACTGAATTGTGAATAGTGGGTGAATGTGAGTGTGAATGTTTGTCTGTCTATCTGTGTTGGCCCTGTGATGAGGTGGCAACTTGTCCAGGGTGTACCCCACCTTCCGCCCAAGTGCAGCTGGGATAGGCTCCAGCACCCCCGCGGCCCGAGAGGAACAAGCGGTAGAAAATGGATGGAGGGATTTATAATGTGAATGCAATCTGACCCACATGCGAAAATGACGTCATGACGTTACACGCACTGCATGAAGTAAAAATGTCTTCAGCTCTAGTCGGTCTCAGTACTGGCGCATTTGTGGCAATTTCAAGGATTTTGTGCAATCAAAGTCAACATTTTCTGAACCAAATTATTGTGCGTAGAGGATTATGCAGGAAGAGGACACGCATTTTGGCTTGTGCAGTTTTACGGGATAATTTGCTTCGATGTCTGCATGAAGAGCGTGCGTGTCTGTGGGCGAGGATTGGTGGAACTTTTACGTGAGTTCCGAAAACATTATTTTCACCTGTTTTCTGATCCGTTGTCAACTATTTATTTTGTAACTGTTTATTTTGGTGAATAATTATGACACTTATTGCTTTTTGATGACGCCCTGGTCGGATGAATGCAACCTGAGCGTGGAAGCGTTCACATTAAGGATGCATCGCATATTTATCTGATTTATATCCACATACGAAAGAGGCCCGAGTCGGATATTAAACATTCAGAATTGCACTGTTCACACGGATACAGGTCGCATATGGGCAAAGAAATTTGAATTGACCTGCAGTGTGAACAAGGCCCTAGTCAAGAGTTCAGGCCACCTTGAGCCAAGCTGATACAAGGAACTAAACATAAAAAAAACCAACACATTTCCTTGTAACATTTAGTATTATTTGTTATAGTTTAACTTGTCTTAATTTCCTTTCACCCTTGTTGTCTGTTAGGGTGACTTCCCACTCACTGTTGTGGTTTTCACCTCCCCAGTGAGCGTGTTGCTGCCTCCTCAAATACGACATGACCGCACAAGAGATTTAAGTAACGGCAGAAACGGCAACAAACATGTAAGTTTCCAGGAACTTTTTCTTCATTTTAAAAATTCCTTTTTGCGGCCAAAAATCTTCCGTATTGAAAAAGCCATATTTCTTGGTTTGTTGTTTAGTAACTGAAGTGCAGAACGTTTCAGGCTTTGTTTGTGTAAAGGTGGAAGGTAGACATGCCATAGTCTTACGTATAACTGCCCCACATAAGCAGCTTCCATTGTGTCCTTTTATTGTAAGTTTCTGTGTAATAATGCTGTGCAGCAGAATTACCTTTTCTTCTTCTTATGTTCTATTTATTTTAGTTATTTATTTTTTATCGTGCTCTGTTTGTGTTGTGTTGTGTTTGCTCGGTTCTCGTATTTTCTTTTAACCTGCCCATTGTACAGCACTTTGGCTACCCCTGTGGTAAATTTTAAATGTGCTTTATAAATAAAGTTTATTTGATTTGATTCTTCAGGCAATGGTAGTGGTCAGCCCACAAGGTATGTTTGAGGCCTTACTATGAGGCATAGGCATTACATTTGCCATGCTGATGTCTATTTTGTTTGTTGTATTTTCTAGAGCTGTCCCGATATGAATCGTGGGATAGGATCAGGGAAGATATTTGCAATTTCTAATTAGTCAGCGATAGGGCTGGGCGATATATCGAATATACTCGATATATCGCGGGTTTGTCTCTGCGATGTAGAAAATGACTATTTCGTGAGTATTCAAGTATACGTTCTCACTCAGTTGCTTTTAGCTGCAAGCATTACACTACAGGCTTTTCTCACTCTTTCTTGTCTCTCCTCACAGAGAGATAAAACAAGCACACCTTGTTACATACGTCACATACTGTCGCACGCGCAACGTCATACGCCCTCGCCGAGCAGAGAGGCAGCGGCATAGGTAAAGTTAGCTGTGGCAGGTGGTGCTAGTGGTAATACGAGAGAAAGAAAGATGCGAATCTGGTAACTAAGGCTGCAGCTAACGATGATTTTTCTATCGATTAATCTATAGATTATTTTTTTCGATTAATCTGTTAATCTATAGATTATTTTTTTCGATTAATCTATAGATTATTTTTCCTTTTACCGATTTTTTTTTAAAATTTAAAATGAAGATGAAAAAATAAATGTAGGCCAGTTTTTTCAAAAGGCATGGCTTTTATTTACAAAAAAAAAAAGTATGGCCACTCAGTCAACATTGACAACAACATGACAAAATATTCTGTAACAATGTAAACATTTAAAACTTTTAACATTTAACAAAATTAAAAGTAGCTTATTTGCATTTTTAATGTGCAAATATAAAAGTAAACATCCAGTGCAAATCTTAATATTCTGCAATAGTATAAGCATTTCAAAAGTAAAAGTATTGCTTATTTTTTATGACGGATATATATATATATATATGGGGACGGCGTGGCGAAGTTGGTAGCGTGGCCGTGTCAGCAATCGGAGGGTTGCTGGTTACTGGGATTCAATCCCCACCTTCTACCATCCTAGTCACGTCTGTTGTGTCCTTGGGCAAGACACTTCACCCTTGCTCCTGATGGCTGCTGGTTAGAGCCTTGCATGGCAGCTCCCGCCATCAGTGTGTGAATGTGTGTGTGAATGGGTGAATGTGGAAATACTGTCAAAGCGCTTTGAGTACCTTGAAGGTAAAAAAGCGCTATACAAGTACAACCCATTTATCATTTATTTATTTTGCTTTAAAATGTGCAAAAATAAAGATAAACATCCAATACAAAAAAGTGCAAAACGAAATATTCTGTAACAACAGTGTAAACATTTCAACAAAAGTGAAAGTATTGCTTATTTGCTAAAATGTGCAAAAATAAAGATAAACATCCAATACAAAAAAGTGCCAATCTAAATATTCTGGAGCTCTGTAAACATTAAGTATTGCTTTTAAAATGTGCAAAATAAACATCCAGTCCAACACAGTACACAATAACCAATTCTACTCATTCCAGTGAGTGACTAACAGTTGTAATGAAGAAAGGTTAGCATGTCTACATGTTCTGAGGTGATGCTGCTTCTTTTCTTGTTTACAATATTCCCAGCAGCTGAAAATAGGCGCTCAGAAGGGGTCGATGTGGCTGGAACTGAGAGGTAATTAGCCTTCACCTCAAGCCAGGACTGCGAGCGAGCTGAGCTGCAGTTTAAGTTTCTAGAAGGTCAACGGGCTCATAGTGATGTTACTAGTAGTTGACTGGGAGGTGTTTATTATCATTTGGGGAGAGTCCGCTGCCTGATGCTCACCTGCTAAACACCTATCTGCTCGACGCTGAAGCGCTGACTACATGCGCTCTGAATACGCACTGCTGATTGGCTGTTAACGCTCTGAATACGCACTGCTGATTGGCTGTTAGCGCTTTCTGTGTACCAATCAGATGGTTGTGTGGGTGGGACAATGCTGCGTGCTGAGACAGAGGCAGAAGGAGCAAAGCAGCTTGTTAAGACTTTAGCTTTAGCTTAGAAACTCGTTCGGTACACCCCCGTACCGAACCGAATGCCCCGTACCGAAACGGTTCAATACAAAACACGTACCGTTACACCCCTAGCAGATACAAATGACACATTCATGTTTTTGTGTAATGATGACAACGTATGCTCACGCGGACGATTGACTAGTTGATGGTTGATGGTTTTCTTTTCAAATGTTTGTTCATAGCCGTTGTGCTGCTATGATAGGCCATTTCCGCTCGACACAGTGTGCATACAACAACATTATTAGGCCGTGTATTGAAATACTCCCACACTTTTGACGACTTTTGGCGTGCTTTTTCCCCCTCGCTCGCACCGTCTGCTTTGCGCTCCGCCATGACGGTAGTGTGACGTAAATATGCGACGCGTCGACGCACAAAAGCGGCGTCGACGTATTTACGTAACCGATGACGTCGACTATGTCGACGTGTCGTTTCAACCTTACTGGTAACAAATGGAGGAAGAATAATTAATTCCCAAGACGGCGTGGCGAAGTTGGGAGAGTGGCCGTGCCAGCAATCTGAGGGTTACTGGTTCAATCCCCACCTTCTACCATCCTAGTCACGTCCGTTGTGTCCTTGAGCAAGACACTTCACCCTTGCTCCTGATGGGCCTGGTTAGCGCCGTGCATGGCAGCTCCCGCCATCAGTGTGTGAATGTGTGTGTGTGAATGGGTGAATGTGGAAATAGTGTCAAAGCGCTTTGAGTTCCTTAAAAAGGTAGAAAAGCGCTATACAAGTACAACCCATTTACCATTTAAGAAAAACAGCACGGGGTCCATCGTCTGGCGGTGGTTTGGCTTCAAGCGGAAAGATGTTGAACAGACAACAGTAATATGTAAAGTATGCGGCAAAAGCGTTGCTACAAAAAGTAGCAGCACTACTAATTTGTAACACCATTTGAAAAGTCACCCGCTAGACAATAAGGAGTGCTTGAAACTCCGCATGTCAACATCTGCGGCTGGTGCCACACCCAACAAAATGCCGAAGCAACCAGCACTGACCCAATTGAGCCTGACGTCTTCCATTTCCAGATCAACACTGTATGACAAAAATAGTCAACAACAGACGGAGATAACGTCCCCAGGAACCTACCACATAGCAAAGGACATACACTATTTGATTTCTTATTATGCAGCTAATTTTTATTTTACAGTTTTTGAAATATCTTGTGTGACATCATGCACAAAAGTGCACTTTATTTGTTTTAAAATACTGTAGTGGCATTATGTACAAAAAGTGCACTTTAATTTAGTGTTTTTTTAAAATGTCATCTTAGTGACATTATGCACTAATAGCTTGTTTTTAAATGTCTCTGACAATCTTGCACTTTCTGTTTTGAAATTACATGAATATTTGTGCCACTGCTTAATAACTGTTTACAGTTTTGGTAAATTGACTTAATTGTGATTTCCCTCTCTGCATAAAAGTTTAAAATGAGCATATATTAATGCAGTATGAACAAGAATGTTTTAATGTAGACACATAGAATCATCATACTGGTGTGATTATATGCATCAAGTGTTAATTCAAGGCTAAGGCAAAATATCGAGATATGTATCGTGACATGGCCTAAAAATATCGAGATATTAATAAAAGGCCATATCGCCCAGCCCTAGTCAGCGATCTTCACTGCAGCTGTATCCCAGTGTATACATGGCTATAAAATGTACTCACGTGAAGCATTCCTTCAAAAGAGATGAACACTCAGTGAGACATTTCCAAATTCATTGTTACACATACAAGAGTTGCATGAATTCCAGGAGTGTGCTTGTCTCGTTAGAAGACTTGCTTAAAATAGTGTAATGATTCCAAGATACTAATCTTTGCCACCATGGCGGAAAATAAACTAAATTTCTTCCATGTACATTATCACTGGAGGAGTAAAGGAAAAGGAATGGCTAAGCAAGCTGTAAAGGTACACACACTGCAGGACGACACAAGAGGCTAACCGCTAAATCTTGCATGTAAAGTAGTGGTGATGGATCCAGATGCCAATACTATCGATACCCAGTATGATTTAATGTTGTAAACAATATTAAAATGATTTAATTGATATGTTTTTATTTTTTTATTTTTTTTAAAAAAGTAACAAAATAATAAGTCTCTGGATACAGAAAGACTTTAAGGGGAAAACCCAACTGAATTAAAGGGGACCCAATTAGGGATATTTCAATCTGTGTTTTATGTTGTTGATTCAGATAACGATCATCCGAGATTGGCTGATGCCAATACCGATAACATGTATTAACAGTAAAAAAAACAACATGTCTTTATTTATGGTGAGAGCTGGACTATTGTGGCAAAAATAATATTCACCAGTGTTTTAATTGATATTGAAATCACGATTAATAACACGATTATTCCTTAATTTGAAAACATGAGTATTTATTGTACCACCAAAACTCAACTTAAAATATGATTTAAAAGAACAACAAATATAAATTAGTAACAAACAAACAAGTAAAATAATAATAATATTCCAGCCATTTATCATCTTCCGCTTATCTGAGGTCGGTTCGCGGGGGCAGCAGCCTCCCAGACTTCTCTCCCCATCCACTTTGTCTAGCTCATCCTGAGGGATCCCAAAGTGTTCCCAGGCCAGCTGGGAGACCGTCTCCCCTACGAAATACAATGATAATAATAGTAAAAACAATAAATTCAAATAACAGCAATATGAAAAAACAATAAAATTCAGTTTTGCTGTTTACATTCCGTTTTTTACACTTTTTTTTAAAGGCCTACTGAAACCCACTACTACCGACCACGCAGTCTGATAGTTTATATATCAATGATGAAATCTTAACTTTGCAACACATGCCAATACGGCCGGGTTAACTTTTAAAGTGCAATTTTAAATTTCCCGCCAAACTTCCGGTTGAAAAAGCCTTTGGCGGATGACGTATGCGCGTGACGTAGCCCGGGGAACAGAGGTATGCCTTCCCCATTGAATACAATACAAAAAAGCTCTGTTTTCATTTCATAATTCCACAGTATTCTGGACATCTGTGTTGGTGAATCTTTTGCAATTTGTTTAATGAACAATGGAAGCTGCAAAGAAGAACGTTGTAGGTGGGATCGGTGTATTAGCGGCTGGCTGTAGCAACACAACAAGGACTACTTACTTGGATAGCAGACGCGCTAGCCGATGCTAGCCGCCCACACCGCACGGATGATCGGGTGAAGTCCTTCGTCGCGCCGTCGATCGCTGGAACGCAGGTGAGCACGGGTGTTGATGAGCAGAGCTGATGAGGGCTGGCTGGCGTAGGTGGAGCGCTAATGTTTTTATCATAGCTCTGTGAGGTCCGGTTGCTAAGTTGCTAAGTTAGCCTTAGCGTCGTTAGCAACAGCATTGTTAAGCTTTGCCAGGCTGAGATCTATTAACCGTGTAGTTACATGTACATGGTTTAATAGTATTGTTGATCTTCTGTCTATCCTTCCAGTCAGGGATTTATTTATTTTGTTTCTATCTGCATTTGAGACAGATGCTATCACGTTAGCCCATGCTAAAGAGCGTCGTCGATGTACTGCCGTGGAGATAAAAGGCACTGTGAATGTCCATTTCTCGTTCTCGACTCTCATTTTCAAGAGGATATAGTATCCGAGGTGGTTTAAAATACAAATCCGTGATCCACAATAGAAAAAGGAGAGAGTGTGGAATCCAATGAGCCAGCCTGTACCTAAGTTACGGTCAGAGCGGAAAAAAAATATGCATTTCACTGCATTCTAGTCCGTCACTCTAACGTTCCTCATCCACAAATCTTTCATCCTCGCTCAAATTAATGGGGTAATCGTCGCTTTCTCGCTCCGAATAGCTCTAGCTGCGTTGAAAACAATAGGAAAATATGAGGGAGTGAACAACTGACAACGTCACGCTACTTCCGGTAGGGGCAAGGTTTTTTTTTATCAGAGACCAAAAGTTGCGAAGGTTATCGACGTTGTTCTATACTAAATCCTTTCAGCAAAAATATGGCAATATCGCAAAATGATCAAGTATGACACATAGAATGGATCTGCTATCCCCGTTTAAATAAAAAAAATTCATTTCAGTAGGCCTTTAATCACAATTGAGTGGGCACTTTTTGTGTCATAAATACAATTTTATAAAATGTTTTTCAATTATATGCAAAACTATTTACGTTCAGTAGTTCTATACATCTTAGGACAATTTTGAGCAGTATATTAAGTCAAAACATAATAATTTTGTAAATGTATCATTAAGGGCTTCAAGTAAATTACACTTATGTAAAGTACTTTTTTTGAAAAAAAATGTTTTGTTTGCACACACAAGACCAATTGATGCGCTCAGAGCTGTTATAGTAAAGGGGCGAAATGTGCTGCTGTTCTGAGCTTGACAAGTTCGGAGATGACTTGGACATGGCTGTTGAAAAAGAGAGAGGGACAGAGAGAGCCTCCCAAGTTGCGACTGCTGTCTTGTTTGTACGTTGATCTTACATCAATGATGTCGTTCACAACAACACAAGCAGATGAGATGTGTTGTGTGTATGGATTGTTCTTGCCGGCTTTAGATTTGTAGTTAGTGGCTGTTTTCAAGTGACAACAATTGTTTGAGTAAAACAAAATCAGTTAAGGCTTGCACAATTTTGAGAAAAAACTCAATCGCGATTTTTCTCTCCAAGATTGCGATTCGATTTGCGATTCTTGTATTTTATACATAGAAATGTAAAAAACTGTGAAAATAACGAGTGAAGGGAAGACATGTTACTTTTAGACTGTCAATCAAAATGATCACGGTTATTTTTTTCATATCATTCAATCTACCGTAATTTCCGGACTATAAGCCGCTACTTTTTCCCCTCGTTCTGGTCCCTGCGGCTTATACAAGGGTGCGGCTTATTTACGGCCTGTTCTTCTTCGACACGGACGAAGAGGATTTCGGTGGTTTTAGTACGCAGGAGGAAGACGATGACACAATGATTAAAGACTGACTTTTCATATACCGGTAGGCTGGTTATTTTGATAACGTACAGGTGAGCACTTTGTATTACTTTGCACCGTTGTATTATTTGTACTCTGCACGAATGCTGTTCGCCATGTCAAAGATGTGAAAGTTTGATTGAATGATTGAAAGATTTATTGTTAATAAATGGGACGCTTTGCGTTCCCAAACAGTCATCTCTGTCCCGACAATCCCCTCCGTGGTAGCAGGAACCCCTATATACTACGGTAATTGCACATCAAAACCCTGCGGCTTATAGTTGGGTGCGGCTTATATATGGATCAATCTGTATTTTCCCCTAAATTTAGCTGGTGCGGCTTATAGTCAGGTGCGGCTTATAGTCCGGAAATTACGGTAGATTATTATCACGATTTTCCCTTTCAGGATTATTCCGAGCACCGTTGCAGCCCCGAAAAGCGCGATATAAAATCGAATCCATTATTATTATTATTATTATTATTATTATTATCTTGTGACAGACATTTCCGCCATGTTTGATCAAGGCAATATATGCTGGCAGCTGTCATTTTGTTTATTTTAATGATTGTGTTTACCAGAGGTGCAACAGTACAGGTAATCCACGCTACGGTCGGTACCTTGGTTTTAGGGCTACAGTTTCGCCTCAAAGTTCTTTCGTTATTTTGCTTGTCATCACACATTTTATTCTGCAGTAAACAAGTGGTTTACTGAATACTATACTATACTTATTTTTAAGTTAACATTCACGAAACAACGCTTTCAAATGGTAAATTATTATTTGTATTCTTTAATTATACATCCGTGCTTCTCACCTGTGGTTTGGTAAAGGGCAAGCGGTGACCCGGAATTTGAAGTTTTTTAAAACCCAAATGTTCTATCTTCTATTTGATAAAAATACATTAAAAAAATACATATTGTGCCTGCATGCGAGACCGCATTCAGTGCAGGTTTACTGCGCACACCACATTGTGAGCGAGGGGTGTATATTGTAGCGTCCCGGAAGAGTTAGTGCTGCAAGGAACGGTTCTGGGTATTTGTTCTGTTGTGTTTATGTTGTGTTACGGTGCGGACGTTCTCCCGAAATGTGTTTGTCATTCTTGTTTGGTGTGGGTTCACAGTGTAGCGCATATTTGTAACAGTGTTAAAGTTGTTTATACGGCAACCCTCAGTGTGACCTGTATGGCTGTTGACCAAGTATGTGTTGCATTCACTCGTGTGTGTGAAAAGCCGTAGATATTATGTGATTGGGCCAGCACGCAAAGGCTGTGCCTTTAAGGTTTATTGGCGCTCTGTACTTCTCCCTACGTCCGTGTACCACTCCGTACAGCGGCGTTTAAAAAAGTCATACATTTTACTTTTTGAAACCGATACCGATAATTTCCGATATTACATTTTAAAGCATTTATCGGCCGATAATATCGGCAGTCCGATATTATCGGGCATCTCTAGAAATAACCGATACAATTATACAGTGTTAATAATGTAATGTAATCATAATATACAATAACGCAAGTAACTATTTAAAAGGATATAAACATTTATTTTTCATTACTATAAAATTGTTTATTATTGTACTGTAATTGGAAGGTAAATAACTTTGTTATCCTAAATACCAAAAAGAGAACCGTACCAAATAAAATTCCTTTTGTGTTACATACTTGGCCAATAAAGATGCTTCTGATAAATGAACAATAAAATAAAATACCGCATTTTTCGGACTATAAGTCACAGTTTTTTTCATAGTTTGGCCGGGGGTGCGACTTATACTCAGGAGCGACTTATGTGTGAAATTATTAACACATTACCGTTAAATATCAAATAATATTATTTAGCTCATTCACGTAAGAGACTAGACGTATAAGATTTTATGGGATTTAGCGATTAGGAGTGACAGATTTTTTGGTAAACGTATAGCATTTTCTATATGTTATAGTTATTTGAATGACTCTTACCATAATATGTTACGTTAACATACCAGGCACGTTCTCAGTTGGTTATTTATGCCTCATATGACGTACACTTATTCAGCCTGTTGTTCACTATTCTTTATTTTAAATTGCCTTTCAAATGTCTATTCTTGGTGTTGGGTTTTATCAAATACATTTCCCCAAAAAATGCGACTTATACTCCAGTGCGACATATATATGTTTTTTTCCTTCTTTATCATGCATTTTCGGCAGGTGCGACTTATACTCCGGTGCGTCTTATACTCCGAAAAATACGGTACTCTCCTTTCTGTAAGCAAACATTTAACTTAAATAAATATTGAACATCTTAAAGTGCATTCTTTTAAAAAAAATGATATTTGTTTTATTTTGCACTTTTCTTGTCCTTACTTTTAAATGGACAAAAGAATGAATAGTTATGAATTTTTTTTGTAACAGCCTAATGAGCAGTAGAGTTACAGTATAAAAAACGAGTTAGTCCAGTCATCTTTTGCTCTTAGTAAGCACATGTCTAAAAATATCCCCAGCTGAATTTAAAAGTTGATGGCTAAATTAGAGCCACTGAATGTACGCTTTATAATCTGATTAATCTTTTAGCTCGTCAATGACTAGTAAATAATCAAGATAATCTTTAGTTGCAGCACTAATTTGGCAGACCCATGCATTATTATTTTACATCACAATAGAGATTTTATTGCTATCGTTATATTGTGACAATGCATGTTGACACATTCTAGATGTGTCCGCATTTTTGACAGCGACAAGTGAACGAACGCGTTCTCAACGCAATGTAGCATTCTAGCTAGCGGCTAATGTCTCTCAACAGTGCAAACACAGGAAAGAGTCCCTGGATACAGAAGGGCTTGAGGGCAAAAACCAAATGATTTAAATCAGAGCCAATAGTAGGTCATAAGTTAAATATTTAATTGATATTATCTTCATAGACCCCAGGATTTCCCCAAGATTGCTGCTATACGTGGCAGTGGAGGCGTGGCTAGGGGCGTGTTCAATATGACATCATGTATATGACATGATCATTTTAATTTGCAATGATTGAATATATTTTCTTTAAAAAGGCTAAACAAATGTTTTATGTATATATAAAACAAATATTAGTGTTGTTAGTTATTAATATTAACATTTGTTTCTATTTATTCTATGTATTATTCTGTAGATTTAACACAAGGAATTTGACTTGGGAGACTGTGTTGTCTTTGTTCATCCATCCATCCATTTTCAATGCAGTTTCAATCGTGGCTTATTGTAAAATGTAACACAGACTACACTTTATTCTGCCCTGCCTAAATGTTGCAATATAATTTTCTAAATATGTAAACAGTCCTTTGAGTGAGATGGTTGATATTCTTCACAATGAAGTCACTGTAAAACAAGCCACACTAAATAAAGTACATTTAATATATATGTAGGAATCACGTTAGATTATTATCATTTGGAATAAACTGAAAAAAGCAATACAATTATGCAGGATGAAGGTTGAGCTCTCATGTACTTAATGCTAGCGTACAATGGACTAACTTATTGACAAGCTAACTCAAATTAGCATGGCCAATCGCAGGGCACATATACTGTATATTATCAATCATCCACACTAACATTCATATATAAGGACAATGACGCTAACGTGCATATTTTTGGAATGTGGGAGGAAAATGGAGTGACCGGAGAAAACCACACACGCACAGGGACGAATGCACATTTCACATAGGGATGTACAAACGGACGTTCGAAGACACACACGGTGTAAAGTTAGACGTTATTGTCAGTAGTAATGTCAAAAATTTAGGGTAGTTTACACTTGCTTGAAGAAGAAATGCATTAATTAACTTAAAATACCTTTCTCTTCGACTTTCCCTCCTTACTTTTGCCAGGTGTCAAATCGTTTAGGTGCTGATGTGCTTCTGACAGGTGATTTAGATGGACGCCTTCTTTTTCTTTTTATTTCCTTTTTAAAAAAAAAAATAAAGCATTGAGGAACGTTATGATATTTTAGCGGTTTTTTAAACTTAGTATAACCAATTGTACGTAAATAGTAGACTATATACGGTATATCCATTCATACAATACATCACTTAAATTTGTTTTCATGTTTAAAAAAACCCTTATTTTTAAAGGTGTGGCGGGGGTAATCTTGCCGTGGTGCACCACAATCGTTTACATGTAGGGGAAACCCTGAGAGCCTATCCCAGCTGCAATCGGGTAGAAGGCCTCCTCATCTTAGGGCCAACACGGATAGACAACAATCCACACACATAGGGGCGTGGTTATGGGCGTTGTCACCATGATGTCATCGAGTAATTAACGATTAAATTTTTTTCTTTAAAAGGCTAAAAAAATATATACATACATTTAAAAACAAGTCTGTTAATATTAATTAGTATTAACATAATTTTTTTATTGTTTTGCCATATTTTCAATTGTTGCTGCTTATGTACTGCTTATGCAATGTACTTTGTTGAGATTTTTTCAAGTGTCTAGTAGGGATGATACTCGAAACCGGTTTTCCCGGTTGTTTGATAAGAAAAGAACCGAGTCTTCGGACTCGAATCCCTTTTTGAGAACCGGTACCCGTTATCGAGACCACTATAGTAAAGGAAAAGAGTTGATTCTTTATTCGAATCCCGTCCCGACCAGAAATGCTCCGTGGGACATCACAAGAAATGGCGTCACGTAGCGAAAGCAGGAAAACAATGGACGGGAAAAAGCGCTCCAAGGTGTAATAAAGTTCAAAACAAAAGCTATAATCCATCGAATAACTTTACTGAGAGATTTTAGCAGGGTAAAACACATGACGAACACTTTTACGACCAACCGGAAACATAGCAACCAGGCTAGCAACGCACCTCCTTTACGGCAGCTGTCGCAACGTTCTTAAAACAACCGCAGCACATACATATATATACAACATATCTCCCTTTTTTAACTTTTGTTTTTCTTTCCTTGTAAACAAAACAAAATCACACTGTAGATGTGTTGTCTGTCTAATTATAAATAATGCAGACGAGGCGTGTTGGCTGAGTTCTTGACGTTTACTTTCACAGCGTGGCAACATGCAACACTTTTCGGGGCTACCGCGCATGCTCGTAACTCCCGTTGCATGCTGGGTAGTGTAGTTGTTATATTCTCTAGCTCATAACATTTTCCCCCATAAAGAAATAATGTTAACTCAATAAAGTGTATTTCTTTTTTTAGCTTTAACTTTTCATTTTTTAGCATTGTAACCACATTTGCAAAGAACTTTTCTCTTTATAGAATTTTCTTTCAATAAAGAAATAAAGTGCAAAAATGTCAAAGCATCATAACAAACAGTTATGTCAAATAGCAGCAGAAGTGCACTTTTTGGAGAGCTGTATTATTTTCAGTTTTGTGCCCAAGGGACTGATTTTATTTAACACTATATTATTATTTATACACTTATAGTGATCACAGAGACAGGTTGTTTTTGTGTTACTGTATATATTTGTTTCTCTGAAAAATCCCACTTAATATACTTTGGGTAACAACAGTCAATATTTATTTATTTTATTTTATTTTTTTAGGTGGGTAACAGTCAATATTTATTTATTTATTAGATTTTATTTTTTTTATTATATAATAAAAGTGAGCTTTTGTTAAACCAAATATTGTGTGTTTTTTTCCATATACAACAACCTATCTGGACTCGATAAGAGAATCGATAAGGAATCGGTTCGATAAGAGGATTCGATAATAGGCTCGAACTCGATAATTCCTTATCAAACATCATCCCTAGTGTCTAGAGACTTTTATGAAAAAAAAACTGTTGATGATGATAGATTTGTTGCCAGTTTTTTTATGAAAAAAAAAACTGGCAACAAATCTATCATCATTTTCTGGTGTTATTATAAAATGTACTCGTGTATAGAGACTATTTACTTCTGTCCCTCGATGTCCCGACGGAAGAGGCTAGCTGCAGCGAGCATGACGTCACACTTGCATCGCGCTGTTGCTCCAGTAGGACTTTTTCTCCTTAAAAGCAGCCACTGTCCTCTTAATATTTGCAGTTTTTGTAAATGGCTGTTTGCGGGTATATCTTACATTAATATTTTTGGAATGTGGGACGAAGCTGGATTACCCGGAGAAAACCCACACAAGCACAGGCGTTCTCCCACACAGGGATGTTCAAACTGAGGTTCGGAGACGCACACCGTGTAAAGTTAGACTGTATTGTCGGAAGTAATATCTAAATTAGGGTAGTTTACACAGGCTTGAACAATAAATGCATTAATTAACTTGAAATACCTTTCTGTTCAACTTTCTCTCCTTACTTTTGCCGAGTGCCAACTCTGACAGGCGACTCAGATGTACATTTCTTTCTTTTTTTTCTTCAAAATAAAGCACAGAGGAAATGTGTTATGATATTCGGGATGTTTTTCAAATATATTAGGGTTAATAGTACATAAAATAATAGACTATATACAATGAAGCTATTCATACAATATTATACCTAAATTTAAAAATTCATGTAAAAAAAAAAAAAGATATATATATTTTTAATTTAAGGTGCGCCACGGTCAATTAGATTTGGCAGAAATCCTGTAGTTGAATAGCTCTGTGGTGGTGTTATATTTTGTTGTTGATAAATGTGTAATCGTGTGTCGATGACATACAGCACCCTAATAACCCTCAACACTTTCTTCTGATGACTAGAGAGTCAAGTGAAGAGTGGAATGGCCTGAGGGGGATAACCCCGGTCCCACCTGCCCCCGCCAGGTCCCATCTGCCTCCACTGACTGCTCGGCCGCTGCTAACCACCACGGTGATGGGGGACGGACTGGAGCCAGGCAGCAGCCACAACCCTCCTTTCACCCAGCAGCCTCTCCCCTTGATCCCTTTACCCCCTGAAATATCAGATTCCTCTAGACCCAAGCGACAGACCAACCAGCTTCAGGTATTATTTTTATTGTTACTAGATTGTATTAATTCAGGACAGTGCACATTAATGAACAATCTGCTGTACAAATGATAAATGAGATACATTTTGAGATCTGAATATGGTGGACTGCTTCTTATGTATCTCCCCCCCCCCCCCTTTTTCAGTACCTGCTCAAAGTGGTGTTGAAGACCTTATGGAAACACCAGTTCGCATGGCCCTTTCAAGCTCCCGTTGATGCCATCAAACTCCAGTTACCTGTGAGTCTCATGTTCGGGATATTTGAAGAGGTGTATTTCAAATGTAAACATGTTTCTGAAAGAACCACGGATGGGACGGTTTGTGAAAAAACACGCGTGTTGCTCGGATCATGGGTGTAAATGGCACTGGTGACGGGGGGTATATGTTCCTCAGATTCGTAGCGATACCGATCCTTTTCCTACAAAGGGAGACAAACCTCGCCGATAAAAGAGGATTAATGTTTCGTTATTTAGAATACCATAATTTATATCGCGGTGCACGCAAAGTCCAGCATTTGACACGAATGTCAAAAAAAATTTTGGGGTCCTAAAGAGTAACTGGTATCTGTGAAAAGACCATTGTCTACGATTACCCGTTTGTGGACAAAGAGACACAGCCACAGAAGCACATGCAGTCGCTTTATTAACTCGCGCTAATAATATGCAGTGAACACATACAGGAGCTGACGTCAGCAACACACTCCACGGAGTGCCAATGCTGAGATAACAGCTCATTCGGCACGCCCTCGCTGACGTCACATAGCACTTGGCAACAGGCATCGCCTTTTAAAAGGCACTAACGCACACACTTATCTCACAAAACAGCTCTAAATCATTCACGCTGCTACTACTTTTTTACTTCTATATTATGCTTGCTTACTACTGTTATTTCTCAAATTTCCTGTACAGTAGATAGATATAAATATATACATTTATAAATAAATAAATAGATTTGGAATTGTATTTTTCCTACATTAAATAATAGAAGTATAAATAATCTGTTCCAGAGTCAAACTGTCACCAATTATACAACTTTATTAACTTGGATGGACAGTCAGTGATCTATTTGTGGTGCAATGGCAGGGGTGGGCAAACCCCGACCCGTGAGCCACATCGGCCCCGCCAAGCTTCCTTATCTGGCCTGCTGAATGTTGCTAAACTATATATTTTTTAAACAGCCAAGTAGCCAAGTTGAAAAACTTATTCGGTGTTACCATTTAGTGGTCAATTGTACGTAATATGTACTGTACTGTGTAATCTACTAATAAAAGTTTCAATCAATCAATCAAAGCCAGCATCATGAATTACAATGCTATTGTGGCCACCTCAAGTTGGATTGAAAATACACATAAACTATACATATACACGTAAAACCCTCTCCCTCACGGTGCACACAAGTCAAACACACATGGGCGATGTACCCTTTGCACTATGTGGGTATGCAATTGATGTAGTGATAAACTATTGCTGATTAAACTGCAATTAAACTCCTGATCGTTAGTATTTCCATTTTTTAAATTAAAATATTGTAAATCTGTAATTAAGTACCACACTTGATAAACTCAGGTGAATCTGTTCATTTACTGAAGAATCACGCTAGCATGCTAATGGCTATTTAGCTAGCGTAGATGCTAACATGAATACAAGATAAATTAATGTCTTTTCTCATTAAGAAGCGACATACCCTAATCTCAACACATCACTGTTGGAGCAACTAAGCTACTCAGTTGTGCACATTGAACTTACAGGCGACTAGCACAGACTTATATGTACCGGTAAGTACTTGTATGTAATTCATAAGTGTATTTGGAATAAATGTTAATAAAGGAGTTGCTGGTGATAAACCAATCTTATGACCTTGTTTGCTTACATACACTATGTATGCAAATGTTGTGAAATAGTGCGTACATAATCACAACTATGTATGCTAACCTGTGCAATGATACCTGCAGACATACATTCGTGTGTGCGAAATAAGTGCAATAGGGCAATGTGCAATTTACACTAGCACTTAACAAACATGTGAATTAGCTCTTTGTAACGGTCAATGTGCAATTCTCTTCTTGTATTTCTTAACACTCAAAACACTTAGCACTTGAGCACTTAAGCACCCTTACACTTAAATCCAACTTTATATGGTTGTTTAATTGCTAGTCTTAGTAATTTGGTTTATTATTTCTTTTTTTTGTGTCCTACTTTACTTTCTATTATTGTTTTATTGTTGTATATGGCCTTGTTTTCCTGTTGTTTGGTTCAGTCCTGTTCTTATGTGTTTGGCATTAATTGCCACAGAGACAAAAGTTGGAAATTAGCCACTGGCTACAATGTTGTATATTTACACTTGTGTGTTCATCAATATGTACTGTCCCTGTTTTAGCAATAAAGCCAAAGTCAATACTTGTCAAATGTTCTTAAATTATACTGTTAAAATGTAATTTTGCCCATATGGGATATATAAAGGGAGAATTTGCAGATAAAGCAGCTTTGGTTGCAGGTAACATGTCTTAGTGTCATTTAATTTCCATTTGTTTGTTTGTTTTGAATTTATATGTATTCACAAACACAAAATCTGATTTATTATGTACATGTAGCACATACAAGGGGGGTGGGGGGGCTTGTGTAAATATGACCTTAGGAAATTTGTAGATTTCAAAACTTTTGATTGCCATTTTTAAAGGTGTTCCTCCACTATTGACATTTTTCAGTTATTTTTGTGTTTCCCAGATCACATCCCTGATCACTAGTAAGTATGCTTCTCTGGTGGCATGAGGCGTCACAAAAAAAACAAGGACTTGGATGCTCACAGAGCTGAAGTCTTGCATGATATTGTAAAAACTTTACGTTGGACTGGCAGATTTTTGTTTTTCAACCTTTCTAGCGGTGTTTTCCTCCCGTTTTTAGGTTTGTTTAGTGGTTCTGAGAACAGTCTTGTCTGAGCTAATATGGCCATCTTAGACATCTGTTTTAAAAAGTTTTTGCTTCCTCATGTCTGCTTAGGACTACTATAAGATCATCAAAACCCCCATGGACATGGGCACCATAAAGAAGCGTCTGGAGAACCACTTCTACAAAAATGCCCAGGAGTGTATTCACGACTTCAACACGATGTTTACTAACTGCTACATCTACAATAAGGTCTGTAACTGGTGGCAGCGGCGACCAAGCATTTTGACATTTTTTTTTTTTAACTTTGTAATGTGCATTGTGCTATGTAGCCTTCCGATGACATCGTATTAATGGCCAAAGCCTTGGAGAAGCTCTTTCTCCAGAAGATCACGGAGATGCCACAGGAGGAGACGGAGATTGCTGTGGTCTCTAAGGGACGCCGCGGCATCAAACGGGAGCCAGGTAAGATGTTAGGTCATGATTGGACAATTGTTGAAATACATGGTTTGGACCGCTTCAAGTTGACTCTTTTTTTATGTTTCAGCTCTGATCACCATGTCCGAATCAGGCCAAGAGTTATCTCCCTCAAACACCACCCATACACGAGTCTTTTCAACTCCTTCGACTCTGTCACAGACCCATCACTCTCCAACCCCTCCTGTTCTGGCCCAGCCCCCACGCGTGCCTCCTACACCCACAGCTCATGCACCTCATCTAGGACCCCCGTACCCTCTCTCAACAGCAGGCGTCATGCCCCAGGGTACGACCTCTGTCCCCCCTCTGGCTATCACACACCCAGGCCTCCATCCTGGCCAGATGCTGCAGAGTCCTGCACTTATTAAGGTACAGGACATAATTACTGACAAGCTGTAAGAGAATTATTTTCATTATTGTCATTATTTATTTAGTTTTTGTGATGATTCAATAGCAAAGGAAGAGCCAGAAGAGGAAAGCAGATACCACCACGCCCACAGCAAACGACCAGCTCAGCGAATTGTCGCCCATCTCGGTGGAGATTCGACCGCGCCGAGAGAACAGCCGCCCATCAAAGCAGCCTAAGCGAGACCCGTTGCAGCCGGACTCCCAGCACCACCCAGGCGGCGGGTTGGAGACGGGAGGCATGTTGACGCCCAAGCGGCAGGATCAGTTACATTCCTGTGCCCAGCTAGTCAAAGAGATGCTGTCAAAGAAGCACTTTGCATATGCTTGGCCCTTCTACTTGCCCGTCGACTCAAAAGCTCTTGGCCTTCACGACTACCATGACATCATCAAGCACCCCATGGACCTGAGCACTGTCAAGGTGACTCTAATTGGCCTTTGCGTTTTTATTACTATTAAGGATTAGTACAGGGCAAGGTATATATATATATATATATATATATATATATATTGTATATTTCTGTTTATCCTCCGATTTGTTCAAAATTAGAACAAAATTGTCCCAAAAGAATAAAATAAAAGCGCAGACCTCCCTGTCAGGCCACATCACAAAAAGTCCTGAATCCAGAAGGTGATCCAGATCAGCTCCAAAATGTAATCACTTGTTCCCTATCCCATTTCCTGAAAGGTAGATGAAAGCCCGACCATATATTTTTGAGCTATTTATAGTAGAATGAAAGAAACCGTGAATCCTCTTGTCAGCGAGGCCGCTAGCATACACACACAGAAATTCAACCTCATAACGTTGTAGAAATTATCCGGATCAGGCTTAAAATCTGGTTAAAGTTCCAGGAAATACTCTATAACTTTTTCAGTTATTTTATTAACTAACTACACAGACAAACTCAGTGGCAAAGATTACATAATGGAAATTAAGCCTTCACCCTCATAAAACCTTGTATTACCTGTAAACATTTTCAAGTGACGTGAAGTGTAATGTTGATGTTGACTTGGTGTTGCTTTACCCATAATGTACCTAACAGCTAGGACAGAAACATGGGCCACAAGTCACAAGTTCAATTTCTGGTTATATGGTCATCTTCACACTTTTCCTCTGACATTGTTTTTTCAATGATGTCATGAAAAATGAAATGAACACTGATGCAACTGAATAATTATTTATAGTTCCAAATTGTTAAGACCTTAGGGACTTTTTGACTTCAGAGGGTTTCACTGTATGATACATTTGATGTATTTTACAATACTTACTAAGAAGATTACTGGTATTATAATTATAATTACACTTTCAGTCAATGAGAGGATAATTTTCTGTTTTCTATACATTGTGCTGGCCCCTATCAGCACCTTTGGGGATTTAATAATAAGTTTTTTCTGAAAATGACAAATAATGTAACATGGCTTTCAAAATGTTTTACCTCCTCCAGAAAAAACTGGACAACCGGCAGTACAGAGACGCTCAAGAGTTTGCAGCGGACGTGCGGGTGATGTTCTCCAACTGTTACAAATATAATCCACCAGGCCACGATGTGGTGGCCATGGCGCGCAAACTACAGGTGAGCATTACTAACCTGATGTCAGATCAGATACATTTTAGTATTTTTTTCTCCTGCTCATCCTCCAACTTTTGCCAGGACGTCTTTGAGATGCGTTTTGCCAAGATGCCCGATGAGCCGGAAGAGCCCGCCTCCGTTCCCACGCCGTCATCTGCCCTCCACCCCGCCCCCTCCACTCGGCAGGTACCGCCACCTCCCAATGTCTCGGAAGATGACAGCTCCAGTTTGTCTGAATCAGAGTCCTCAGTGGCAGACTCTGATCAAGAGAGGCAGCAGCGACTCGCTGTGTTGCAGGAACAGGTAAGATAATTTATTCGGAAAGAGGTTTTTGAAATGTGGTAAGTGGGTGATGACCACATTTTTTTTGTGTGTTTTTAGCTCAAGGCTGTTCACGAGCAGTTGGCCGCGCTCTCTCAGCCTCAGGTCTGCAAGCCCAAGAAGAAAGAGCGAGACAAAAAGGAGAAGAAGAAGGAAAAGCACAAGAAGAAGATTGGAGCAGAGGAGCCCCCAGAGGCCGCCATGCTTCAGATTTCCAAGAAGAGCAAAAGCAACAAAGACCCGCTGGCTGCAAAAAAGGAGAGGAAAAAACCTGGGTCAGTCGCAAATAAGATTAATTGTAGCTTTACACCATCGCTTACATATCGGAATGCATGGAAATAATCTATATGATATCAGGTTGAATGCATTGTGGTCATCTGCAGGCTTGCATGACATTTCATGACATCTAGTGACTTCTACCTTTATGACATATGCATTTAGGCTGTTCAAAGGTAAATGATGCATTATCTCATCAGTTGATGTGTTTATGAATTGCAGTAAGAAAGAAGGCATCAAAAACAGTCGTCCTGCCGTGCCCCCTCAAACTGGGCCCACCCCTCTCGTCCCCTCAGCCTCCCTTGAAGCGGACGATGACATGGGTGTGTATTTGAGCTAATTAAGACTCTTAAGGTCATTTATTTAACAATGGCTTAGTGTCAGCCATCTCCTGCACCTCCTCAGATTTATTTGGGGGAGCGGCCGCTGTCGGGGGCAAGCCCATGTCCTACGAAGAGAAGCGCCAGCTAAGCCTGGACATCAACAAGTTGCCCGGTGACAAACTGGGCCGCGTTGTGCACATAATTCAAACGCGTGAGCCCTCCATGAAAAATTCCAACCCGGATGAGATCGAGATCGACTTTGAGACGCTTAAGCCTTCCACGCTGCGAGAGCTGGAGAAGTACGTCTCCAGCTGCCTCAAGAGGAAGAAGAAGTCGTCAGGTAGGATGTTTGATTAGACACTCAGAATAGTCAATGAGACTTCATCATTACCTGCTTGTTGTTTGTTTAATCCAAAGAGGTTTATTAGGTCTTCAAAAAATTATGCAATTTGTTATTCTTATAGCCAGACCTGTGTGTTTACTTCCGTACCTGACGGTTTCAGCTACAATTGTTGCCTTCCTCAGAGGTTGTCACGTGATGTTGTGTGTTTGTCGCAGTAGAAAAGCCTCTGGAAATGACAAATGTCACCAAGTTAAAGACAGGATCTTCATCCTCAGGCACCAGTGACTCCTCTGATAGTGACGACTCTGACAATGGTACGACACATAAATAGACGTTAACTTATATATATATATATTTTTTAAATCAAATATAATATTCCTGTGTTTACCAGGGCTGGTTCCCAAACAGCAGAAGACTCTGTCAAACAAGGACACCAAAAGGCCGCAACAGCTGTCTGTCGCCAGCACCGCCGGCCCCGTCGCTCCGCAGCATCCAGTAGTCCAGACCAAACTGCCATTTGTCCCTCCTTCCCATGTTCCAGTCTCTGTCCCTGCTCTGGAGTCATCACAGTTGCTGACCGCTGGATTTGACCCTTTGGCCCACTTTATGAACCCTCACATGACACAGCCCAACACTGAGCCCAGTCCAGTCCTTACCACCCCTTGCCCCGCCCTCACCTCTGGTCTCCTCAACGTAAACACACCTAGTGCGCCGACACCCACTGAGCCGCACCCGTTTTTAAATCAACATCCCATCATACCTTCACCGGGTGAGTAAACCGTTGTGCCAGGAGTCGAGGTTATGTCAAATACGTGTCTATCATGTACTTATTTTCCTTTATTTTACAGCCATCCATAACGCTCTCCCCCAGCAACCAGCAAGACCCAGCAACCATGCCGCGCCACTTCCTCCTAAGAACTCTCAGCCACCGCCATCCACGGCCCCCCCTCTGCCTGTGTCCTCACATCAGCTTCAGAGCACTCTTCCTCTCCCGCTCCCTCAGCCCGTTTCACGCCCCCGTGTACCTTCGCCTCCGTCGCATGGCATCTTGGGAACCCTCTCTGCTCAACCTCCGCAAGCCCTTCTGGAGGACGACGAAGAGCCGACACCCACCACAGACGACACGCCACACCTCAGCCAGGTCCAAAACTTCTTGCAGTCACTTCAACCGCGGTTATCTGTGCAGAACCAACCGCTGCACGCGCACTCGCCTGTACAAAGCGCACCTCATTTAGTGCCCTCGATGCACACGCAAGCTGTAATGTCGTCCGCCCCTGTGACGTTGCAGCGGCACAGCTCTGGCCACGTTCACGCTCAGCATTCCTTCCCGCACACTTTCGCCACAGCGGTGCAGCAACAGAAGGGGGCGACGCTCCAGCAGAAGCTGCAGCAGCTGCAACAACATCAGCAGCAGCCCTCTCCACGCATCAAAGGCGAGCCTTTCTCTACAGGTAAGACAGGCAAGTAAGCACCTGCAGCTGTCCAGGTTATTTATATTTCTTCTAGGCTGCAGCTATCAATTATTTTAGTAATCCATTGCTTAGTTTGTTCAATTAATCAAGTAATTGGATAAAACACACTTTATTGCCTCAATGCGTTTTTCAGGGAAAATAATTAAATTCAGCAATTTTTCTGCTAGCCATAACCTTCACCTTCTATTTAGCTATTTGTTTACCACTTTCTCTTTAACTTATTTTACCTTATATTTATCATTTTACCTTTGTTTACCTTCTATTGCTTGTATTCAGACATTTGACTTCTTCCCGGAAGTGGGGAGAAAAAAAAGCGGTGGTCAACCAAGCCAAGAAGGCTGTTGTGCAGCAAGCAACGTACAAACTGAGTACGCAAGGAGCCTAGATTTTCCTGCAAAATGCAGATATGTAAGCAAAAAGTCCAACACTGCAGTGAAATAGATCCCTATACTTATCGCTATAGTTAAAAAAAGTATTTTCGAGTTATAACAAGGATTATCCGTCAGTGGAGTTCCCAGATATATTGAACTATCGTGTGCTCCCAACTTCATTCTACACGACAAAACAAATGGAAACTTGTAAAGGATGGAGGGCTAAAACTTCTTTGTGTGTGGCTGGGTTAAAGAAATTGGTATCAAGACTCTCCCGGATAAATATGCATTGTTTTTGCTCGGGTAAGGTTGCATTTAATGATTCAACTTTCAACACCCGTGACTGCATATGCATTTTACCAAATTATTATCATATTTAAATTTTGCTCTGTTATCATATGTTATCTGACACATTTGTGTTTCTCTCTTGGTGGTCCATTGGATTCGATGACATCTCTTCTCCCATAATGGTGATTAGTGTAGCTTAATTGTTAAGGTTGTGAATAGATAAGTGGCGAGTGTGAGATCAGGTTGGAGGGTTCCGGTGACTTCTTTGATGGCTCCAAAGTCTGAGGCACACCTTTTTCCACATGTGGGGCATAATGCGCCCCGCTTGGAAAAAGAGGAGTTTTATTCATGCGCTCGCGACGCCAATGGCGCTGTTCTTCACGGGCTTGCACCAAGGATACCTCAAGTCCTCTACAGCACAGTGACAAGTTGACATCCAGGAGTCTCTGTCCTTAGCAAGGTGCTCCAAGTTGGAAGGATCCACCCCACGCTTCTTTAAGATGATCTTTGAGGCGTTTCTTTTGCCCTCCTACACTACGGCGACCAGTGGGAAGTTCTTAGTCGAGAAAAGTGCGGGGGAGTCTATTTTCTTCCATGCGATAAACAAGGCCGACCCATATGAGCTGGCGCTGGATGATCAGAGCTTCGACACTTATGCAGCTAGTGCACTGGAGAATGGTGACATGTGGAACGCGGTCTGCCCAGGTGATCCCAATGATCCGCTGAAGGCATCTCATATGAAAGGCTTCAAGACTCTTCATGTGGGCCCTGTATAAGGTCCAGGCCTCACAGCCGTACCAGAGCGCAGAGATACACACAGCCTTGTAAACAGCAGTCTTGGTGGGGATGGTAATGTTTCGATTTCTGAAAGCGTGATTTGAAAGACGACCAAAGGTACTTGTCACCCGTGACTGCATATCCATTTAACAAACGACAATTACTGAATCATCACCATATTTAATTTTTCTCCTCTTATCATATGTACTTTGACACATTTGTGTACAAAATAAACAAGAGGGAAGACGTAGAATGTACTTTTCTGACAAAGTATTATTGACTCTTGATTTTCTGGTTTCTGTTTTTTTAAAGATTAAATTGCAAATGATATCACCATTATACTTCAATGGGAAATGCTGAACAAGTAAAGTACATTAAAAGTATATCAAACAAACCTTTAACAAAGTGGTCACTGCAAACTTGTGCGTTCTTTGACTGCTCCCTTGTACTAGAGTGCATGCCACTTTTGTTGTCGTCTTTTGTAAAATCTTGCACTCCTCCACCCTTCTTGATTATCCCTTGAGGAACTCTGAAGAAACGTTGATCTTTTTTGCGATTTGAATGGCTCGTATTGTCGACTACAACGCAAGCATAGGGCCATTTTTCTTCTAGAAAGGCTAAATGGCACATAGAACCATTGAGAGCAGACACTGCTTGACCACCACGCATATTCAATGAGGCGGACGTGTCCTGGACATGATGTCATTAAAATGTACTTTCTTTTATCTGTTTACCATATTTTACTTTCTGTTTACCAGATTTACCCTTTTACCTTCTATTAATTTACGTTTACTTTCTATTTACCTTATAACCTCCTATATACCTTGTTTTACTTTCTTTTGACTTTATTTTACCTTCTATTTACCAGTTTTTTACATTGTTTCCCTTCTGTTTACCAGTTTTTTACATTGTTTCCCTGTCTATTTGTACTTGTTTTACTTTGTTTTGTTTTTTTTTTGCATTTTTTAATGAGGTCCAGTTGTGATCGATTTTATTAGGTAAACTCACTAAATTATTAATCGAATCAACAGAATATATATCAAAGTTTCTAAACAAATTAATTGATTAATCATTGCAACCTTAATTTTTTGCTTTGCAGAGTGTAGTGCTTTAGAACACTTGATAGGTGTACAGCATTCTCGGGTTAGCAAATGATTTATGTTACCGTATTGACATTATAGAAGATAGGCATTCTTTGTACTGAGATACAAGGTTAAAAAATATGGGTCGTCTTATATTCGGAGTCTGGGGATTTATATATGCAAACCGGAAGTTAGCGCCAAAGTGAATCAAAGGGATTCGTAGGTGAACTCGAGCTTTTCTTCCTGTCATTTAAGAACACACACAAGTGACCTGGATAGATGCAATGTTGACACAATTCCGCTTGAAACAAAAAGTGTCTTAGCGGTTATCTGCAAGTTAGAAACAAGTTGCAGATAATAAGCTAATAAAAGTGTCAAACATCAACTGTTGAGCACTGTAACCCTCTTTATTATCTGCTATATTACTGTATTGAAAACATTTTTCAAACAATTACTGTAGTTTGTTTTGTCTGAAAAAATGAGTCTTGAAAAAGAGGGTATTTTATATTCATTGTGGTCTTAGATATGCGGGTCAAGCTCTATTCTAAGAAATAATTTCATTAATCCTCTTAAGAATTAAACATGAAGTCCATTTTGTAAACAAGCAAGACAAATGATCTTAAACTCTTTATGTTCAAATCTAACGTCAACTGTGAGCTTGTGAAAAAGCAGCTACTTCTAATAACCAAATAAATAAGTGCCCTTTGCTGCTTAACAGCTGTGTTGGTTGAACATTTCCAATGCTTGCTACTGTTCCAGGTTGCCTGCGTGACAGCCCCTCACCACTAATGATGCACTCTCCCCTGATGCCTCACTTCCAAACAGGATCTCCCTCACAGATCAAGAAAAATGTCAGTAATTCGCCTTGGGACATTACATCGAGATTGTATAATCAAATAAGTGTGTTTTTGTGTTTGAATGTAATAATTATTTGACTGTTTGTATAGGATCAGAGATCTAACTTGGTGGGGGTCAGAGAGGAGAAACCCTCCCACTCACCAGTGCTGCCCCCATCCCCGTTCAGCCCTGCCATGCGTCTCGACACACAAAAACCTGAGAGTAAACACAGTAAGTATGCTCCACAATTAAACCACCTAGTATTTGTTCTCTGCTAATGGTTTAATATAGGCCCCCCAAATCTGGTCATCTAAGTAAATGTTTTAATAAAAATGTCTGTTTGATTTTTAAAAGTTAATCCGGTTTTCTTGGCTCTCTTAAGAATTAGAAGTAAAGTCATCGGATGGTTCACGCTCGATTTCTCGCCTTCCTGACACCCTGGTGCAGCCTTGCCCTCAGCAGGACACTAAAGTTAAACAAGAGTCCAAAACGTCCGTCGGCCCCAAGAGGACACCGGTATGTTTGAGCGACAATTACTGCACAAAACCTGACACTGTACTTAACCTATCACAGGAAACACGCCATTCGTGTCTCACTGGAGTTCAATTACTTGCCTTCTCCATCCCAGGACGTGAAGTTAAAGAACATGGGCTCTTGGGCGAGCTTGGCCCAGAGGTCGCAGTCCACACCGGCATCTGCAGTTCGCTCCTCCAGCGATAGCTTCGAGCAGTTTAGACGTGCTGCCAGGGAGAAGGAGGAGCGGGAGAAACAGCTGAAGGCTCAGGCAGAGCAGGCCAGGAGGGAGCAGGAGAAGCTGCGGTAAGCAACCACAGGACACTCATGTCTCATATTATTTCTATTTCAAGTCAACATGCTTTTTCTTTTTCTTTTACAGTCGCGACGACGAAGACACTGTGGAGCACTCTCGCCGTACACAGGATGACGGCCGCCGTCGCCATGAACAACTACAGCAACAGCAGCAACAGCAGCAATCACCACTTGCGGCCACGCCTCCGGCTTCTACCCCGCCCACTCAGTCCCCACAAGCTCCACCCATCCAGCCTCCGGCCCCGCCTCCAACTTCCTCAGCTGCACAGAATGCCCTCGACCAACAGAGGGAGATGGCGCGCCGCCGTGAGCAGGAGCGTCGCAGGAGAGAGGCAGTATGTACTTTGGACTTGTTTCCACGGTTGTTCTTATTTTGTGTGTGTATGTACAAGCGGTAGAAAATGGGTGGATGGATGTATGTATGTATATACATATATGTGTAAATACGTATATATGCGTATATGTGTATATATATATGTACCGTATATTAGGGATGTCACGGTATGAACATTTCTTATCACGGTTATTGTGACCAAAATTACTATCGCTGTAATTTTAAATGTGCTCCAAATTTTCAAAAACTACTTACCCGGTATACTGAAATCTTTTTTAACGAAGTTTTATTTTGAAAAAACCCCCACAAACAATACATTCAAAATGTATGCATGTACCTCAAGTAGAAAGTTGAATGTGAAAATGAAAGCAACACAAGCATTATAAACAAAGTAATATGGCAGAAACAAAATAATACTATAAATTAATAAAAATAAATGTGAACATTTCAGAAGATGGCCCCTTATGCAGATAAGACTTAACTGCACTTTTTGTCCATATATATAAAAATAGTGTTCATATATGAGGTAGATAAAAATAGTGTTCATATATGAGGTCTAGTCTTACACATAGAACTGCACGATTATGGGTAAAATAATAATTAAGATTATTTTTATCAATATTGAAATCACGATTATTATTCAGGATTATTCATTATGTTTGGTAAAACAGTGTTGGGGTGTGAACGGGACACCACGTAATTTTTTATATCTAATAAAAATGCTCTAGATAATCGTTATCTATATATTTAAAGACAAACATTTGTGTTATTGTTCATTAATAGTATCAGTGTGCCAGCTTTTTTATTACGTGATGCCTTTACCTCTATTTTTACATTTTCATAGAGAGAGGTATTTTTTAAGTTATGTAGACACATTTACATGCTGTTTTGGGACAGATCCATTGAGAGTTGAGCAGAAATATGTCATATAGGTATTAACCATACACCATAAAACATTAACAAAATGCTATGTCACATGAATGTTACTAAAGTAATGAATTACTTTGTAGAATGAAAAAAACATTAGTAATGTAAAAAACATGGTGTTTACTTTTTCATATCAATATAAAACACAAAGCAGTTTGGCGAATGAAGATAAAGTCAAAGAAACAAGCTCTGTTTTTCTCCAACAACCATGTACTTCAGTGCAACAGTTTAGCCAACAAAAATTAACAGGAGTGATACCTCTCACATCTAATGCACAGCACACTCTTTGTGCCTCACCGAAAACTCAGCCTGTGTTCAATTCGATGAAATGACAAAACATTTGAGCTACTATTGATGTTATTTGAACACTGACAATGTTAGCAGTTAAATTAAATGACAAGTGAGCATCCCAGTAAACAAACTATCGGCTTTATAAAAAAGTTGTGACATCGTTCCCGGCACATCGCCTGCTGCATGGTAACTCTCAGTCCCAGCAGCTGACGGAAGGACACTAGTTGAACTTTCAAAATGAAACCGCAGCATCAAATATTTTTCTCCTCCAATAGCATTGCGCTCTTAAACGCACAGTAGAAGCGATTGAAATGAAGTTAAACGGAGCCATCTACTCCGTTAACTCGGAGGGAACATTTTCAAAGCAAAGTCTGTGTAGTCGTCGCCGCCATGTTTTCTCGAGCGTAACAGCGCAAATGCGCATGCGCTGCGGCGCTCCAGTTTTCAGGAAGTAAGCAGTGTTGCCTAAAATGCATTAATGAATTATGGTTTTTCTGTTAAAAATGTAAACGGTATTAGTAACCATGTGGAAATTTATCGCAGTTTATCATTATACCGTTTACCGTTACATCCCTAATATATATGTGTGTGTGTGTGTGTGTGTGTGTGTGTGTGTGTGTGTGTGTGTGTGTGTGTGTGTGCGTGTGTGTGTGTGTGTGTGTGTGTGTGTGTGTGTGTATATGTGTATATATATATATGTGTATGTATGTATATATGTGTATATAAGTATGTACCGTATTTTCCGCACTATAAGGCACACTTAAAATCCTTTTTTTTTCTTTCTCAAAACGCGACAGTGCGCCTTATAACCCTGTGCGCCTAATGTAAGGAATAAGTCTGGTTGAGCTTACCCACATCGAAGCTATTTTATTTGGTACATGGTGTAATAATAAGTGTGACCAGTAGATGGCAGTCAAACATAGGAGATAAGTGTAGGCTGCACTATAATAGCAATATGACTCAAGTAAACAACACCAACATTTTATATGTTCCATTGAAAATATAGAATATTACACACGGCGCTCAAAAATCTATCAAAATCTATTGATGTGCTTCAACATACGAGTATTATTATGGTGTGTATAAGGTAAGACATATTATCTGGTGTTTTGTTTCGCAATAATATGCAAAAGCAACTTTTCTTACCTTCTGGTACCTGCTGATCTGTATTTGGGATCTGCATAAATCCTGAAAAATTGTGCGTGTCTGCCTTTGTAGTCCGTGGCGACACTGTAGTCGATAAGCTTCGTCTTTTTCTCTATCTTCTTGTTATGGGACATTCATCTTCCGCTGTTGCTATTTCTAATATAAAGTAGTGTAAAGTTCTTACGTATATCTGTCAGTAAACTCGCCATGAACGCGCTAAAACATACCAGTGAGTTTACATTATTAACCTAAGGAACTTTAGTTATTAGAGAGTTCCATGCTGCTCCGTTATTGATTTAAGTAAAGTCTGAATGTCATTAAAACAGTTAGCTCCATCTTTTGACACGTCTTTCGCTACACCGCTACAACAAAGAAGATGGAGAGAAGACGCTGCCGAAGGTGAGGCACGTAAATAAGACCACCCGATAAACGGCGCATTCTGAAGTGACTGTCAGAAAGCGACTTGAAGATGATCTGTAAAACATAATCTATGCAACATTTTGACCAAAGAACCACCATTACATGTTATGTAGACCACAAGGAAGTGTTTTCAATTTAGAAAAAATATCATAATATGACCCCTTTAATGCGCCTTATAATCCGGTGCGTCTTTTGTATGAAAAAAGACCTGACTAGACCCGCTCTTCGGCAGTGTGCCTTATAATCCGGTGCGCCCTATGGTCCAAAAAATACAAAACAGATCCGACTGTGAAAGTGTATCGCAGCAACAACTTGTGAATGAATGGCGGTTGCGAGAATCCAGTCCAGGCGTCTATCCTCCAAGTTGACAGCGATCCCAAACATCCAATATTGTCCAATAATACCATCCAATTGTCGCTTCAAGAAGTTTTATTTTGACAAAATAATGCGGCGTATAAATTGAAAAGTTCCTCCAAATGTCACGGCAGGCTGACATTGATGCGTCAGACTGATTATATTATATAGTAGTGGTGTGTTTATTGCCCACAAAACGGCGCATCCGGAAGCAACTGTGAGAAAGCGGTTGTTATGGGAATTCTTTTTTTATAAAAAAATACAATCATGTGTGCTTACGGACTGTATCCCTGCTGACTGTATTGATCTATATTGATATATAATGTAAGAACCAGAATATTAATAACAGAAAGAAACAACCCTTTTGTGTGAATGAGTGTAAATGGGGGAGGGAGGTTTTTTGGGTTGGTGCACTAATTGTAAGTGTATCTTGTGTTTTTTATGTTGATTTAATAAAAAATAGAAAATCTTTTTTATTTTTTATTTTTTTATTTTTTTCTTGTGCGGCCCGGTGGTTGGGGACCACTGATGTAGACCACAAGGAAGTGTTTTCAATTTAGAAAAAAATTATAATAATATGACTCCATTAATGTGCTCTATAACAGTGGTCCCCAACCTTTTTGTAACTGTCAACGCTTGAAAATTTGTCCCACATATGAGTGTGAATGAGTGTAAATGGGGGAAGGAGGTTTTTTGGGTTGGTGCACTAATTGTAAGTGTATCTTGTGTTTTTTATGTTGATTTAATTTAAAAAATAAAAAATAATTATTTTTTATTTTTTTTAGTTTCTTGTGCGGCCCGGTACCAATCAATCCATGGACCGGTACCGGGCCGCGGCCCGGTGGTTCGGGACCACTGCTTTATAATACTGCCTTATATACTGTATGTAAAAAGATAAAAAAATAGACCATTCATCGGCAGTGCGCCTTATAATCTGGTCCGACCTTATGGTCTGGAAAATATGGTATGTATTGTATATGTATATATATATGTATGTGTACATATTTGTGTATGTATATGTGTACATATGTATGTGTTTTAATGTGTATATGTGTGTGTATGTATGTATGTATGTGTGTGTATATATATATATATATATATATATATATATATATATATATATATATATATATATATATATATATATATATATATATATTATCTAACATGGTGATATATATATCTATATCACCATGTTTACAGCCCTGCCCTAAACTGTGATTGTTACCATCCTCATGATGCTCCACTCTGCTCTCTCTTCTGCTGCAGACTGACACCATTGACATTAACTTCCAGAGCGACCTGATGGCCAGTTTTGAAGAGAATCTCTTTTAAGAGGTGATGGATGTGTAAGAAGGACCTTCACTCACACACACACACACACATCCACTAACATCCATATATGGACTACATTGTTCCTGTCCTTTTTCTCACAGCTGGCTTGTGTCCGGTGATGGGGTGGGCGACAGATTATATTGAATAAGCGTCTTTTACTCCGAGCGCAGATACGTTTTGGTGTCTGACACGATGTTTATAGTTGTTGGACAACACGAAAAAAGAAAAAAAAAAAATCAAGAGTTCGATGTTAATCTCAGAAATGAAGAAGACAAGCAGATGTTCCCTCTCATCAAATAGTGTTATTCCCACATGGAGTTTAGCTGCCCTCCACATTGGCTTGTTTTCTCAGGACACACAACGGAATGAAACACTTTACAAAGACATCCCCTCGTCTAACCCTCATCCTTGCACGAGTTCACTTGAAACAAGACCGCGCTATGGCGCTTAAAAAAAAGAAAAAGAAAAAAAAAAAAAGTCCACGAGTGTGTCCTTTCTGCCTTAGCGCTCTGGCCTGTACTCTCTATGATCACGCCCTACAAATTATACATATTATATATAAATAGATACATGAATATATATTCTATACAAGGACAAGTCAATGCTGAAGAGAGGAATTTGGTTTGTGTGGCGGCCTGTGTCGATCTCTCGGAGCTTTTGTTTTTTGTAGAATTACTGTAAAAAAGAAAAAAAAGAAACATTTTTTATGATTCTATTGAGGATTTTTTTTTGTCTTTTTCCTCTTATTTTCCCCTCAACTCTATGCCAAAACTGGTTGCTAAAAGTCCATTCACATTTGTTTTTTATTCGCTTTACATGACAGGATGTTTTTACTGCTATTTAATTCACCCTCGTCCTCTTTTAAATCAGCATTCTGCTCGCTATTACGGACGTCACAACTTTTCTATCCGCACTTATACTTTGCATCACGTTGTACATGTTTTAGGGCTTTTAGCCGCCTTCATCTTCTTCTTAACACCTCCTGCAGAGTTTATGTACATTTGTCACACTTTCTTGTAGATTTTTCTTTCGGTTGTGGGACATTGGTCGTGACTTTTGCTCTGTACACTGGCCCACAGTTTTGTTTTTTTAACGTCCTTTAGTTGACCTGACTTTCTCTTCTTACTCCTTTTTTTTTAAAGTTTGTTTGGACTTCTTATTTTGTTTCTTTTTCTTTCTTAGGCTCCTTCCTCCCCCAATTAATTTTATCCAGAACAACCTTGTTGGTATGTTGACAAATGAGGCATTGAGGTCAATAGATTCATCTTCAGAATATGGACATGTTTTTTTTAAGAAAAGTATTAAAATAATATTTAAAAAAAAACTTGAACTGTTGTGTGTTTGGCTGCTTTGTTACTCATTTACTGACAAGACTGTGGTATTGTTATTGTGAGATTCAACCAAAAGGGGGCGCCCTCGTGAAAACGTGGATGCTTCATTTAAGCTGAATTGAAAAATCAGCCTGTACTGACTGAGACACTATTACACAATAGAGAGCTATTCATTTATTTGTTTATTATTTTGGTATAATGCAGTGCAGTTGTACAATAATAAACCTAATTAGGTGTAAACCTTAATTAAAAATTAACACAGTTAAAAATGTTACCATTTTAACATAACTCATACTAGTTATATTATAGTTATACTATTTTTAAATAGTCTTAAATGTGTCTCAGAAGTCCTGCAATAGTGTGTCTTGGAAATGCGTTTCCAAAAATCTAGCCTTTATTTTGGAATTTAGAGACTGCAAGCCCTACTGGCACACACCATGTTGTGTGTCTAGCTTTAATGCTAATGAATGTTTTTCTTCAAGCGCAATTATGCACTTTATCTAACTTTTTACACACATGTGATCCTTAGCATGTCCAGTAGACGACATCACATACTATAATGTATCGTTAAAGGCCTACTGAAATGAATTTTTTTTATTTAAACGGGGATAGCAGATCTATTCTATGTGTCATACTTGATCATTTCGCGATATTGCCATATTTTTGCTGAAAGGATTTAGTATAGAACAACGACGATAAAGATTGCAACTTTTGGTATCTGATAAAAAAAAAGGCTTGCCCCTACCGGAAGTAGCGTGACGTAGTCAGTTGAACATATACGCAAAGTTCCCTATTGTTTACAATGATGGCCGCATGAAGTGAGAGAGATTCGGACCGAGAAAGCGACAATTTCCCCATTAATTTGAGCGAGGATGAAAGATTTGTGGATGAGTAAAGTGCAAGTGAAGGACTAGTGGGGAGTTGAAGCTATTCAGATAGGGAAGATGCTGTGAGAGCCGGGGGTGACCTGATATTCAGCTGGGAATGACTACAACAGTAAATAAACACAAGACATATATATACTCTATTAGCCACAACACAACCAGGCTTATATTTAATATGCCACAAATTAATCCTGCATAATAACACCTGCGTGTTTGTTATGCTAGCTCCTAGCTCCTCTGCTAGCTCCTAGCTCCATAGAACACGCCAATACAATTCAAACACCTGATCAACACACACAATCACTCAGCCCAAAAGACCGTTCACCTAACCCAAGGTTCATAAAGCTTATATATTTTTAAAAAGTTACGTACGTGACGCGCACGTACGGTACGGTACGTGTTATGCTAGCTCCTAGCTCCTATGCTAGCTCCTAGCTCCATAGAACACGCCAATACAATTCAAACACCTGATCAACACACACAATCACTCAGCCCAAAAGACCGTTCACCTAACCCAAGGTTCATAAAGCTTATATATTTTAAAAAAGTTACGTACATACGCAAAAAAAAGTTGCGCACATACGGTCAAGCGACCAAATGTTTAGAAGCCAAAGCTGCATACTCACAGTAGCAATTCTGCGTCTTTGTCATCCAAATCAAAGTAATCCTGGTAAGAGTCTGTGTTGTCCCAGTTCTCTACAGGCGTCTGTGTATCGAAGTCAAAAGTCCTCCTGGTTAGAGTCTCTGTTATCCGAGTTCTTCCATCTTGACTGCATCTTTCGGGAATGTAAACAAAGAAGCGCCGGCTGTGTACTGTTGTGGCTGACTACGTTCGAAAAATACGTCCATTTCGCACCGACAACTTTCTTCTTTGCTTGCCCAGCTTCCTTCTCCATAATGCAATGAACATGATTGAAACAGATTCACGAACACAGATGTCCAGAATACTGTGGAATTATGAAATGAAAACAGAGCTTTTTCGTATTGGCTTCAATGTGGAAGGCATACCCGTGTTCCCCGGGCTACGTCACACGCATACGTCATCCTCAGAGGCGTTTCGAACGGGAAGTTTAGCGGCAAATTTAAAATGTCACTTTATAAGTTAACCCGCCCGTATTGGCATGTGTTATAATGTTAAGATTTCATCATTGATATATAAACTATCAGACTGCGTGGTCGGTAATAGTGCGTTTCAGTAGGCCTTTAAGGAGTGGGACAGGAGGACACAAACGCTAGCAATAATAGCAAAGCTGTTAGCTGCAGTGTTAACATTACACTCACATTTTAACAGCAACAGCATGCTATAATATAATAAATATGAAATCACCAGACTTGGAGGATGTTCATTCAGTTTCATTTTGTAGTAAAAATGTAGATAACAGACATGACTCAAACAATAGTTTGTAAAAAAAAAAGTAATCACTCAATTCTAAGGAAATTATGCAATCAATACATTTTCATTTTCAAAGCAAAGCATCAGTTTAAATCTATTAATTAGTCTGCATTTAAAAAGGAATGTTCACACCTTTGAGCACTGTTGCACCTAGTAGATTGACATGTATCATAACTCAAATAGGAGATATGTCAACTGGGACAATGACAAGTAGTGTCAAGCTTCTTCACGAAGGTAAATCGTAAATAAAAACAGAATACAATGATTTGCAAATCCTTTTCAACCTATATTCAATTGAATAGGCTGCAAAGACAAGATATTTAACGTTCAAACTGGTAAACTGTTATTTTTTGCAAATATCTCATTTGGAATTTGATGCCTGCAAGATGTTTAAAAAAAGCAGGCACAAGTGGCAAACAAGACTGAGAAAGTTTACACTTATTTGGAACATCTCACAGGTGAACAGGCTAGTTGGGAACAGGTGGGTGCCATGATTGGGTATAAAAGCAGCTTCCATGAAATGCTCAGTCATTCACAAACAAGGATGGGGGGGGGGATGTTCACCACTTTGTGACCAAATGTGTGAGCAAATTGTCGAACAGTTTAAGAACAACATTTCTCAACGAGCTATTGCAAGGATATTTAGGGATTTCACATCTACGGTCCGTAATATTAACAGGTTCAGAGAATCTGGCGAAATCACTGCACGTAAGCGGCAATGCCCGTGACCTTCGATCCCTCAGGCAATACTGCATCAAAAAGCGACATCAGTGTGTAAAGGATATCACCACATGGGCTCAGGAACACTTCACAAAACCACTGTCCGTAACTACAGTTCGTCGCTACATCTGTAAGTGCAAGTTAAAACTCTACTATGCGAAGCCAAAGCCATTTATCAACAACACCCAGAAACGCCGCCGGCTTCGCTGGGCCCGAGCTTATCTGAGATGGACTGATGCAAAGTGGACAAAGTGTTCTGTGGTCTGACTAGTCCAAATTTCAAATTGTTTTTGGAAACTGTGGACGTTGTGTCCTCCGGACCAAAAGAGGAAAAGAACCATCCGGACTGTTATAGGCGCAAAGTTCAAAAGCCAGCATCTGTGATGGTATGGGGGTGTATAAGTGCCCAAGTCATGGGTAACTTACACATCTGTGAAGGCACCATTAATGCTCAAAGGTACATACAGGTTTTGGAGCAACATATGTTGCCATCCAAGCAACGTCTTTTTCATGGTTATTGTCTTGCTTATTTCAGCAAGACAATGCCAAGCCACATTCTGCACGTGTTACAACAGCGTGGCTTCATAGTAAAAGAGTGCGGGTACTAGACTGGCCTGCCTGTAGTCCAGACCTGTCTCCCATTGAAAATGTGTGGTGCATTATGAAGCGTAAAATACGACAACGGAGACACCGGACTGTTGAACAATTTAAGCTGTACATCAAACAAGAATGGGAAATAATTCTACCTGAAAAGCTTCCCAAACGTTTACGGAGTGTTGTTAAAAGGAAAGGCCATGTAACACAGTGGTAAAATACCCCTGTGCCAACTTTTTTGCAATGTGCTGCTGCCATTAAATTCTAAGTTAATGATTATTTGCAAAAAAATTAAGTTTCTCAGTTTGAACTTTAAATATATTGTCTTTGCAGTCTATTCAATTGAATATAAGTTGAAAAGGATTTGCAAATTGTTGTATACTGTTTTTATTTACGATTTACACAACGTGCCAACTTCACTGGTTTTGGGGTTTGTAAAAGGCATGTGCACTGGTACTGGTACAGAAAACTTCAAGCAATATGTCTTGTAAACAGAAAACAATTGGGCGGAAACGAGTCACACCGTAAGAAAGCGCCTAAAGTAAATGGGATTTAAATACAGGAAAGCTAAAGGAAAGCCGTCATTGACACCTAAACAGGAAAAAACAAAGGGGAAATCAATGGTGAACTAGGGATGATTGGTAAGAAAGTCGCATCTTGTGATGAATCATAGGTAAATGTGATGATGCTGAACTCTAAGTTTGGTACTGTTCCAATGAGCTTTATGAAGACGACTGCCTGAAGAAAACATGAAGATTTCCACAATTATTAATGATTCCCTAATTATTTTCAGGGATTGTAGTTGACAGGGCTATGTTTTAAGGTGTATAGCGAGGCCTGCTTATTCCCCCCATTGCCCCCTCCCCCAAAGTCCGGGAAAGCTCATCTAGCTAGAGGTGGGTCAAAGGTGTTGGTGTGTCCATGAGGAAGGTCTTTCCCCTTTATTAACTTCAAAAACAAGTGTTCAAGCCCCTCTTCTCTCAAAGTGGAGCAAATGAGTTAGGGAGTTGATCCATTTTTCTCACACACATTACTGTTAGAACATCGATAAAAAGTCACTTTTGCATTGTGACCTTTACAAAACAACTGTGTTCGCCTCATGTTGAGTCTCTCTCACACGTGTGACGGAGAGACCAAGTAGTTCAAGATGAAAGAAGAAGTTGAAACATGTGTGGAATCTCACTGAAGGAAGAGAGAAAAGCTTTAGGAACTGGACCGCTGTGCAGGATATTCTTTTACAACCCAGGAGAGGATGTTGTGGCCAGGACCAGTTGAAACCAGCCAGGGGATATTCAAAACCTTCTCCTCAAGGGATGGGAGGTGACGGTGAGCGCTCCAACACCAAGCTGAGACGTGCCGAGACATGGAAGCGTAAAAGCAAGAAGTGACACATTCGACGTTTGCAGTGTGCGCGAACGAGAGCTTAAACAGTGCATGTGCACGAGCTGTCATGTGACTTTTCTCAAAATTTAATGCGGTGGACAGTTCCTGGAAACACTTCTGCACTGTCAGAGCTCTGAAGTTTTTTGTTTTAGAGGGGAAATGTATTTACAAGGCATCTGTGGTTATTTTACAACAGCTGGCTCACACGGCCCTCCTCTGCACACAAGGGTTAAATCATCTGACAACAAGCAAAAAAAAAAAAGGACTTAAATTCTTTATTACCAGGTCGTGTCACTTTATAATAGATATAATGATACTTTTTAAATGTATGCTATTTCCCTTTACGTGATGTTACGCAGTCTTACTATATTTTAGTTATTTTTTGTTGCGACTTGTCCAGGGTATTACACCGCCTTCCACCCGAATGCAGCTGAGATAGGCTCCAGCAAAGGTCGCGGGGGTATGTTACATATGTATATGTTAGCTAACTAGACAATCAGATGGACAGTGGCTATACAGTATTATACAAGTCTAAATTTGATCTAGCTTTCCAACCCAATTTTGTGTAGCCCACCTTCGTGAAATGCGTGGGACTTTTATCCAAAGTGTCATACATAAAAAATACATATAAAACAATCACTGTAAACATTATCATTTAAGGGAAGAATGTAATACAAAATATCAATACAAAGTGTCAAGACAGAATAAACTCTCTGCTGCTGCAGCAACAGATATACAGTCTATAGGTCCCTAAGATATATAGATATCTAATGTATTCATACATTGTTTATGTAGAATATACGCATGTACATATAACCTAATCATATTGTTTCTTCAACTTAAAAATCGCTGACCGTTTTTTTCCCCCTTCTCTGGGATTATATTTCCAGTTTTGATCTCGGACGTCTGGTCACTTATAGCATATAAGAATATTCAATTACTGTTAAGCAAACTATGAATAATAAAACATGTGTCCTTTATCATAGCTACACGTATGACAACAAAGTGCGTGAAAATCAGTGGTATTCAGTGAGGTAAGATGAATTAAATGCGCTGACAGTTCATTGCTCCTGCCAAATGAATTGCACTGAGTGGAGCTGATCACCACTCCAAGATGGCGGCCCCGTGTCTCGTCAGCACCAGTAGGCAGTAGCGGTCGATGCTGCGTCTACTATAAGATGTCTGTGATTGTATCCTCCTACAGTGTGCAGTGAAGCATGTTCAGCTGTTCCTCATCCTGCAAGGATGATACTAGCTAATGCACTACTGACTGCAGATGGACGTTAGCCGCTAGCTAACATGCCAGAGGCTGTTCACCTTGGAGACCTGCTGCGGATATGGGTACGGCCTGGCGCGAGATTTACACCTTCTCCCCTGGATTTTCAAGCTCCTTTTGCAGAGCAGCGCTTCAGTGTTTATAGCTTGAACTTTATCGTTAGTTTTTAAGCCAAAATGCGTCCATTCTCCCTTTTCTATCTCCACTGTTTCTGCTTGTAAGTACTCCGTGCATTGCCTAACCAGCAATGTCACAACGTGACGATGGCGCGTCATCATGCCCGGGAAAAAAAAGAGTACCTGTATTTTTAAGAAGCAGTATAGTAACATTTTAAATTCATTAGTACCACAGTTTGCATGTTCTCCTCGTGACTGCGTGGGTTCCCTCTGGGTACTCCGGCTTCCTCCCACCTCCAAAGACATGCACCTGGAGATAGGGATGATGTTTCGAAACCGGTTCTCCCGGTTGTTCGATAAGAAAAGAACGGATTCCATGGACTCAAATCCCTTTTTGAGAACCGGTTCCCAATATCGAGGCCACTATAGTAAAGAAAAAGAGTTGGTTCTTTATTTGAATCCCTGGGAACGAATCCCATCCCACAGGAAATGCCCTGTGGGACATCACAGGAAATGACGTAGCTCAGTCATTAGGCGGCAGATACAGAAAGCAGCAAAAATAATGGACCGGAAAAAACGCCTCAAGGCATAGCTTCATTTTACAAAAAAATACAACGAGGAAACGGCAATATGCAATTATTGCCAGGCTTCGCTCTCATGTAAGGGGGGAAGTACAACAAGCATGTTGAAACATGTTCAGGCCGTACATAACCTGAACGTTCGAGAACCGTAGCGTGTCTTCGACACGTGGAAAAGCAGCGACAGAGATGACGAAGCAGCCCCTCTTCCTGTATTTCAACCTCCAGCTCCAGTGATAGTGGCGGTGAGTAACTAACGTTAACTGTTGCCGGTTAATTTCCATATTTACTCACTTGTAGCCTTTAGGCTAAAATAAGGTTACCTCTTATGTCAACCAGGACTGCAGTAATGTTAGCTAGACTAACGTTACCTAAGCATAGCCAGTGGCTAACGGTAACGTTAACGTTAGCCTTTTTGTATGTGTCTGATAATTTTAACGGTATCTTGTAGACTACACCACTCCAGAGTTTGCAGGTCTGTCTAATAAACTAGGGCTTTCTTTCTTTCTTTAGTTTATTTCGTACATGAACACACTTACAGCATAACACATCACAGTTTCATATAATTTCACTTTACATCATGTCCGAAAAGGAGTAGGAAGAAGTGAAGCTTATTTAATCCTACCCCTTTCCCACTTCGGAGCGTATTCAAATATATACATCATTTACTGACCTTTTTATAATAAAATAACATCTGTGAATTAGTATATACAACAGTTTTGTAATACGTAATTAATTAATTCAGTCAATTAATATACTGAGATGAAGAAGGTTGAAAGTATTTCTCATAATTCTTCTTTGTACTTTGTAAACACTATTAATTTGAACTCCCTTTTAAAGTGGATCATATCAGTACATTGTTTAACTTCATTATTTAATCCATTCCATCATTTAATTCCACATACTAATGCTAAAGACTTAATAACAGACACCCTAGAATTCACATTCAGCTAATTTCCCCCCTAATTCTAATCCAATCCACTTTATTTATATAGCACATCTAAACAACAAAATGTTTCCAAAGTGCTGCACAACAATATTAAAAACAATATTCAAATATTATCCTTAGCTCCACCAATGACTGAATAAAAACAAAAAATAAATACATATAAAACCAATATAAAAAGCAATATAAAATAAATATGATTAAAAACGATTTTAAAGGGTAAAACCAATTAAAACAGTAAATAGAAATCAAAATTTTTAAAAACACAGAGGACAACAGAGGACCACACAACTCACATAGTGTTAAAAGCCAGAGAATAAAAGTGGGTCTTAAGACAAGACTTAAAACACTCCACTGTGGGAGCAGTTGGAACATGGAGGGGCAGAGTGTTCCAGAGCTTAGGGCCGACCACAGAGAAGGCCCTGTCTCTTCTGGTTTTAAGTCTGATCTTGGGCACCACGAGCTGGAGCTGGCTCTCGGACCTCAGAGCGCGCGCAGGATTGTAAATTTGGATGAGGTCCGAGATATACTGAGGTGCCAGTCCATGTAAAGCTTTAAAAACAAACAGCAAGGTTTTAAAATCAATTCTAAGATGAACAGGGAGCCAGTGCAAACTCTCAAGAATTGGGGTCTATGCTGTGTCTGTCCCTCATTTTCCCTCCAGGACAAGGATGTGCAGTCATTCCTGGCGGAGGCCACACTGATGTACCCCAGAAGGTTTAGATACAGACTGGAGGAGGATGTCGTCAAACCTATCTGTGTGTCCAAGCTAGTTCCAAGCCAAGTGAACGTGTTTTTTCCACCGTTGGCGACACGATTAGCGAAGAGCGGGTCAGACTTGACCCTGAAAAAGCAGACATGCTAATTTTTTGGAAGAAGAATTGTTGATTGATGACTGTGGTGTTCTTAGTGTCATAGTGTGTGTAGTTAGTATGTTCCAATAGCAGCAGAAGTGCACTTTTTGGAGAGCTGTATTATTTTCAGTTTTGTGCCCAAGGGACTGATTTTATTTAACACTATATTATTATTTATACACCTATAGTGATCACAGAGACAGGTTGTTTTTGTGTTACTGTATATATTTGTATATATATATATAGGTTGATTGGCAACACTAAATTGGCCCTAGTGTTTGAATGTGAGTGTGAATGTTGTCTGTCTATCTGTGTTGGCCCTACTGTTGTACTCTGTCTCAAAGTGTTAACATGTGCTCAATGTTTCCTTACCATTATTGCTATGTTGTCTATTACCATTGTTGGTATTTTGTCTATTACCATTGTTGGTATATTCATTATTCCTACATTGTTGATACAAATTATTGTTACAGTGTAATAATTATTGTTACCTGTGGTAATGCCACTATGATACAACATCTTTATTATAATCCTTGAACAAAGTAATAGTGAAACTCACGTGAATAATCACTGAATGGAGAACTGGGGGTGGGATTTCAGGCAAAACTGGACAATCATGCATTGCATACTATACATTACCTTTTGCACTGTATTACTTTATATTATTATGTGTTGTCAACTTTGTACTTTTTTATGTCATTGCCTGAAATAAATAAATAAATGAAAAATGAAAATGAATGAATGAGGTGGCGACTTGACCAGGCTGTACCCCGCTTTCTTCCCGAATGCAGCTGAGATAGGCTCCAGCGACACCCCGCGACCCCAAAGGGGACAAGCGGTAGAAAATGGATGGATGTGTATATTTGTTTTTCTGAAAAATCCCACTTAATATACTTTGGGTAACAACAGTCAATATTTATTTATTTAATTTAATTTTTTTAGGGGGGTAACAACAGTCAATATTTATTTATTATTTATTTATTTTATTTTATTTTTTCTTATAAAATAAAAGTGAGCTTTTGTTTTTGTTTTTTTCCATATACAACAACCTATCTGGATTCGATAAGAGAATCGATAAGGAATCGGTTCGATTCGGGATTCGATGATGGGCTCGAACTCGATAATTTCTTATCAAACATCATCCCTACCTAGGGATAGTTTAATTGGCAACACTAAATTGTCCCTAGTGTGTGAATGTGAGTGTGAATGTTGTCTGTTTGTCTGTGCTGGCCCTGCGATGAGGTGGCGACTTGTCCAGGGTGTACCCCGCCTTCCACCCGAATGCAGCTGAGATAGGCTCCAGCACCCCCGCAACCCCAAAATGGACAAGCGGTAGAAAATGGATGGGATGGATAGTACTGCAGTACTTTATTAGTGCCGTTATATCGTCCAACCCTACTCCACGCACAAATCCATTTTTGTCTAAAACGGTGTCCACAGCTCTTCCTGTAATCCATGCTGCTTCTGCCACGTTTGCCACAAACTACTGGTAGTACAAAGATTCCCTCCAGACTCCGACTCCTTGCTTCGGATAAGGTTTTGAGTTCTTTCCAGTGGTCAACAAACTGGGACAGTCTCTGCTGGTCCTCCTCTGGGCCAAATGTGTTGTCATCAAGAGTTTCTTTCCAGTGTCCGGCACCGACTTTATGGTTGGCTTGTGGGCTCCCAGCTCAGCTTAAAAGCCGTTTATCTCTTCCTGAGGTTCTGTGCTCCAATCATGTCACGTCTATAATCCTCTAAATTTACGACCGACTCTTTCTCCTTGATCCAAGACTCTCCCTTTTCTAGGTCTCTGAAGAATTGATGCTGGGGTTGAGACTCATTGAGCTTCGCATTTTGATGAAACAGCCATTGTCTGTGTTGCACTTGTCCTTCACTTGATGGGGATTTGAGCCTCTGCAGCTTCCTCTTTACCTGCTCAGTGGCCTAGTGGTTAGAGTGTCCGCCCTGAGATCGGTAGGTCGTGGGTTCAAACCCCGTTCGAGTCTTACCAAAGACTATAAAAATGGGACCCATTACCTCCCTGCTTGGCACTCAGCATCAAGGATTGGAATTGGGGGTTAAATCACCAAAAATGATTCCCCCTCACCTCCCAGGGGGTGATCAAGGGTGATGGGTCAAATGCAGAGAATAATTTCGCCACACCTAGTGTGTGTGTGACAATCATGGGTACTTTAACTTTTTAACTTTTAACTTTTAGAATGATATACACCGTGGTGAGGTACATACCACACCCTACAATCACAATGGTCTTGCTGGTCAGCTGTTGTCAAGCATTCCAGACATGAATGAGACATAATCAATACAGAACGATGGGTCTTTATTAGGTCTTTCTTTTTAACTTGTTCTTGAGGTTGCATTGTCTTAAAGGCCTACTGAAATGAAATGTTCTTATTTAAACGGGGATAGCAGGTCCGTTCTATGTGTCATACTTGATCATTTCGCGATATTGCCATATTTTTGCTGAAAGGATTTAGTAGAGAACATCGACGATAAAGTTCTCAACTTTTGGTCGCTGATAAAAAAGCCTTGCCTGTACCGGAAGTAGCGTGACGTCACAGGTTGTGGAGCGCCTCACATCTGCACATTGTTTACAATCATGGCCACCAGCAGCGAGAGCGATTCGGACCGAGAAAGCGACAATTACCCCATTAATTTGAGCGAGGATGAAAGATTTGTGGATGAGGAAAGTGAGAGTGAAGGATTAGAGGGCAGTGGAAGCGATTCAGATAGGGAAGATGCTGTGAGAGGCGGGTGGGACTTGATATTCAGCTGGGAATGACTAAAACAGTAAATAAACACAAGACATATACATACTCTATTAGCCACAACACAACCAGGCTTATATTTAATAGGCCACAAATTAATCCGCATAACAAGCACCTCCCCCCTCCCGTCCATATAACCCACCAATATAACTCAAACACCCGCACAACACACTCAATCCCACAGCCCAAAGTACCGTTCACCTCCGTAAAGTTCATACAGCACATATATTTCCCCAAAGTTACGTACGTGACATGCACATAGCGGCACGCACGTACGGGCAAGCAATCAAATGTTTGGAAGCCAAAGCTGCGTACTCACGGTAGCGCGTCTGCTATCCAAGTCAAAGTCCTCCTGGTTGTGTTGCTGCAGCCAGCCGCTAATACACCGATCCCACCTACAGCTTTCTTCTTTGCTGACTTCATTGTTCATTAAACAAATTGCAAAAGATTCACCAACACAGATGTCCAGAATACTGTGGAATTTTGAGATGAAAACAGAGCTTTTTGTATTGGATTCAATGGGGTACCAATACTTCCGTTCCAACGATTGACGTCACGCGCATACGTCATCATACATAGACGTTTTCAACCGGAAGTTTAGCGGGAAATTTAAAATTGCACTTTATAAGTTAACCCGGCCGTATTGGCATGTGTTGCAATGTTAAGATTTCATCATTGATGTATAAACTATCAGACTGCGTGGTCGGTAGTAGTGGGTTTCAGTAGGCCTTTAATGGCAATACAATATTGCAATGACTGTTGACTATTTTGGATGTCTAGACTACATCCATGAAGTGCTTATCCTCCCTAGAGAGTTCAACTTGTTTATTCTGTGCCGTTTCAGTGAAGTCCACTTTGAGCTGCCCCTCTCTAAGATCATTAAGTCTGGCCACAGAAATACGCTTTTACGATTTACAGTTAAATCTGGCCTCAAACACTAATGTGGCAATCTCCTCCAAGATGGTCTGTACAGAATATGAGCCTCTTCCTGTGGCTCTAATGCTTGAGGAACATTAGTGCCAATTAGAAGGTCAACATCTGCATTAATCTCGGGAATTTTTAATGTCTCATGGGCAGCCAATGTTCTAAGATTTCTGATATGAGGGATATTGCCTGATGAACTGGCATGCTCTGCCGCTTCCAAGTCTAATATCGGGTTTCTGTCAACTACTCTCTTCTGTCCCATTGTTCTGAGATCTATTCCTACTTTCCCTGCCTTCAGATTCAGCCTATTCATCAGCCGTTAATTACAAAACGAGGCTGTACTTCCCAGGTCCAAAAATGCGTCTGTAACAAGTATTTAATTTCCCTTCTTGGACTTGACTTGTAAAGGCAATATAAAAAGTGTTGTTAGCACTAGACTCCGGTCATTTTCTGAGCTTGTATTAGCCTAAATCCAACTTGTTTTCTTGTCTTCAGAGTTGAAATGTAGCAAAGTGGGGTGCCTCCAATTGAACACCTCACATACAAGACGCCTTCTGAACTCTTTGCCAAAACCCAAATAGCCAAAGCACACATGATTGTCTTTCAGACAATACATTTTCTCCCTGTGTGCCCTTTCCTCCAATAGAAGACACGCATCCAAGGAATGTCCAGCTGCACACAGCTGTCAGGTTTGTGCATACTTTTTTGTTACAAAGGCATTTTGTATATTTCCAAACAAAGTGATCTTCACTCGTTTCTCCACAAACTCTTTAAATGTTACTCTTCTAATACATTTCTCCATCCGTCTTTAAGTTTAAACCAGGGGTGTCAAACGTACGGCCCAAAAAGGTTTTATCCGGCCCGCGGGATGAGTTTGCTAAGTATGAAAATGAGCCGAAATTTATGAATGAAAGAAACAGCTGTTCTAAATGTGTCCACTAGAGGTCACAATAGCAATTATTTGTATCTTTGTAGAGTATGCTATATATTAGGGATGTGAATCTTTGGGTGTCCCACGACTTGATTCAATATCGATTCTTGGGGTCACGATTCGATTCAAAATCGATTTTTTTTTTTCAATTAAACACGATTCTCGATTCAAAAACGATTTTTTCCCGATTCAAAAGGATTCTCTATTTATTCAATACATAGGATTTCAGCAGGATCTACCCCAGTCTGCTGACATGCAAGCAGAGTAGTAGATGTTTGTAAAAAGCTTTAATAATTGTAAAGGACAATGTTTTATCAACTGATTGCAATAATGTTAAATTTGTTTTAACTATTAAATGAACCAAAAATATGACTTATTTTATCTTTGTGAAAATATTGGACACAGTGTGTTGTCAAGCTTATGAGATGCGATGCAAGTGTAAGCCACTGTGACACTATTGTTCATTTATTTTTATTTTTTATAAATGTCTAATGATAATGTCAATGAGGGATTTTTAATCACTGCTATGTTGAAATTATAACTAATATTGATACTGTTGTTGATAATATTCATTTTTGTTTCACTACTTTTGGTTTGTTCTGTGTCGTGTTTGTGTCTCCTCTCAATTGCTCTGTTTATTGCAGTTCTGAGTGTTGCTGGGTCGGGTTTGGTTTTGGAATTGGATTGCATTGTTATGGTATTGCTGTGTATTGTTTTGTTGGATTGATTAATTAAAAAAAAAAAATATATATATAAATAAAAATTTTTTTTTTTTTTACAAATAAATAAATCGATTTTTAAAAAATGAGAATCGATTCTGACTCGCACAACGTGAGAATCGCGATTCAAATTCGAATCGATTTTTTCCCACACCCTTACTAGATATGTAAAAAACCCCCAAAAAAAACACATGATGTTAAAGTTAAAGTTAAAGTAGGTGTGGTGAAATTTGTCCTCTGCATTTGACCCATCCCCTTTATCACCCCCTGGGAGGTGAGGGGAGCAGTGGGCAGCAGCATAGCTGCGCCCGGGACTCATTTTTGATGATTTGACCCCCAATTCCAACCCTTGATGCTGAGTGCCAAGCAGGGAGGTAATGGGTCCCATTTTTATAGTCTTTGATATGACCCGGCCGGGGTTTGAACTCACAACCTACCGATCTCAGGGCGGACACTCTAGCCACTAGGCCACTGAGTTAGTGCACCAGTCAAGGAAAATGATCCAACTACATAAATAACATCCTGTAATTGTAATTTTGATGTTATTTCTTTATCTTGATTGATTGAAAATGAACACCAATGAGTTGACTGATGAACATTATCACATAATTTATACAGAAAGTATAAATAACGACAGATAAAGATAGAATACTATTAACCGCAACATGTAAGTGTAAAAAAACCTCCAGTATGATTTGTATATTTTCAGAATGTGCTTGTTCTATTTTTAAACAAAGAAAACAATCTGAAGTTGTCTTTATTTTTAAATGATCGTGCTGTGATTTTACCAGTCTGGTCCACTTGGGAGTAGATTTTTCTCCATGTGGCCCCCGACCTAAAATGAGTTTGACACCCCTGGTATAAACGCTAGTTTCTTTACAAACATTTGCATGTTAAAAGGAACGTTTAGGTCACACAGCGAATCCTCCATAGCCTGGCAACACAAAAAAACGATATGATTGCAAAGCCTTGTAGTCTTCTGACCTCATCACTGGCCAAGAGAATACCTTCTCCAATAAGCTGACGATATTTTAAGCGTGTATAAAAATGTGCTTTTTTTTTCAACGAAAGAAACTCAACAATAGCAATTCTGTTAGGCAAGCAAACGGTTTACACCGGGGCCAAGCAAGAGGTACACAGTAAAGGGTGACTGCGGCTCCTCTTCCTCGACCCAAATGAAACTTAAAACCTGCCGTTTTATGTCTTCTGCTTGGAACACATGGTCATTTGGCACTCTCCTTGCCCCAAAATGTATCCGTCAAACACAAGAAAAGTGAACTTAACCCTTTTGAATAGTTCTTACCTCCGTTTCTTACGGTTTGTTGAGTTAGCATTGGATTGATACGTGGACACGACAAAGGAGGTATTTGATACTTAGAAGAGTTTACATGTTGTCTTTATTCCCAGAAAGACTGTGACTTAAAGTTGAATCCTGGCTTTGTAGAAACACGGAGACCAAGTCTAAGCTCATTGTGTTTTTGAAGCTGCACCAATTTCCTCAGAATTTTCAACTAACTTGAAGTGTTTTGTCCAGAGGATTAGTGGTGATTTGTAGGTTTTCATAATGTGCTTGTTCTATTTTTGGCCAAAGTAAAACAAAGAAAACAACCTGGAGTTGTCTTTATTTTTAAGTTATCATGCCATGATTTTACCATTACGGCCCACTTGGGAATAGATTTTTCTCCACGCGGCCCCTGAGCTAAAAGGAGTATGACACCCCTGTTTTAAATCTCCAAAATTCTGTTTGAGGGATGGTTTTGCTTTATTGTATCCAAATGGATTTGGCATGTATTGACAGTTTCTAATAAGATCTCTGGGTTGCCCTTTGGACTACTGTTCAAGATATTAACATATTTTCTGGACAGTAAGCCACTACTTTTTTCCTGCGCTTTGCACCTTGCGACTTATAAAACGGTGCGGCTAATTTATAGATTTTATTTTACTAACAGCCATAATGTTTTGTATTCAACAAATAGTTTTCATTGAACACTGACAGAGACACTGAAAAGGTGTGTTATTGTTTTTTGGATGAGTTTGCTCACTGCCAGTTGAAAATGCACTTCCTGTTTCTTTTCTTGAACCGGGAGTGTTCATCCGTAGCATTTCTGCTTGAAAGGATTCTTCACTCATCACCCTAAGCAATGTTTTGTAAGTTTTACAATATAACTAAAATAATTCATACTTACTCAATCGTTCCATGTGCGAAGTCTATAGGAGTGTTTTCATGCACATTTGTACGTGCTATCGTAATGTAATCAAGCTAGCGTTGTTAGCATTAGCAAATATTTTCACACAATTAGAAATGTCTGTGTTAGTATTATTAACTTAAAATGGCATTCTTTTTGTTCTTTTGTAAATTCACCGAAGTGTCACCGTGGAGTTACTGAGTCTGTTGGCGAGCTAACATCCGCAGGTGGTGGGTTCATGACGAGGACTTCTGTTTTGTTTGATCAGCCATTTTACTGCCCTCACGTGACAGGTACCATTTGGAATCAATGATGGTATGTAAATAAGCATTCTTTTTGTTCTTTTGTAAATTCACCAAAGCGTCACCGTGGAGTTACTGAGTCCGTTCAGCTGATTGGAGAGCTAGCTTCCGCAGCTCGTGGGTCCATGACGAGGACTTCTGTTTTGTTTGATCAGCCGTTTTACTGCCCTCACGTGACAGGCACCGCTTGGAATCAATTAAGGTATATAAATAAACATTTACAAAAATTTTCATACAGTATATATCTGCGGCTTATAGTCCGATGCGATTAATATGTGTAAAATATTTATTTCTTCCAAAATTTAGTGGTTGCGGCTTAAATACCGATGCACTCTATAGTCCGTAAAATAAGGTATTTACAGTCTTGAGGGTTTGGTGTTCTTTTTTCAATATTATGTTCAAAAGTTGTACAAACGCCTGAACATTTTTCTATCAAAAATTTGCGAATCTTGTTTAGGTAAAGGTAAAAAGTGATTGTTCTTCCACCAATAAAGATGTGATTTTATTTATTTATTTACAGACAGACTTAGTTTTGCCTTTCAATTTTGTTTCTTTTGTTAATATCAGAGTCCGTTCTGCAGAAAGGTCATCCCTAGAAGCACACGGCTTATGGACAGGGACGCACAGTTAAAATATACCTCATCATATGATATACAAAATACAGTACAAATCTACCCACCAAATACCCATTTCCAATTTCATTCATAAATAAAAAAGGAATCTTTAAATCCACCAAATCAGTCTCAATATCCTATCATTCAAATTTGATTAAAAGGTTGCATCTTGAAGATCTGCGATAATGTCATCCTACATACAGAGGTCAAGACCAAAATTATGCGACTAATGTGAATTCCTCAACCATGAGGGGTGTGCTAGAGCAGTGTTTTTCAACCTTTTCTGAGCCAAGGCACATTTTTTTCATTGAAAAAATCCCAAGGCACACCACCAGCAGAAAACATAAAAAAATTAAACTCAGCGGCCGATATTGACAGTAAAAAGTCGTTCTCGCAATTGTTGGATATGAATTCAAACCATAACCAACAATGCATCACTATAGCTCTTGTCTCAAAGTAGGTGTACTGTCACGACCTGTCACATCACGCCCTGACTTATTTTGATTTTTTGGGTGTTTTCCTGTGTGTAGTGTTTTAGTTCTAGTCTTGCATTCCTATTTTGGTGTTGATTGTCATGGCTTGTACAAATGTACTTTGTGGACGCCGTCTGCTCCACACACAGTAAGTCTTTGCTGTCGTCCAGCATTCTGTTTTTGTTTACTTTGCAGCCAGTTCAGTTTTAGCTTCGTTTTGCTTCAATGCCTTTTCTTAGCGGCACTCGCCTTTTGTTTATTTTTGGTTTAAGCGTTAGATACCTTTTTACCTGCAAACCGTCGTCGTTCTCAACATCTACAAAGCAACAAAGCTACCTGCTGCCACCTACTGATATGGAAGAGTATTACACGGTTACTCTGCTGAGCTCTAGACAGTACAGACACTCAACAACGGCACATTTGCGGATTATAATTACTGGTTTGCAAAAAATATTTTTAACCCAATTAGGTGAAATTACATAATATCCCACGGCACACCAGACTGTATCTCACGGCACACCGTGACACAGTGGTTGAAAAACACTGTGCTAGATATACTAAGCATAGCGTCGCAATAGATTTAGCCTAAAACGCCTTTTAAAAATGTTTAAAGAATGTGATTCTTTTATAGAGCTATCGATCTCATTCCAGATCATCGGGCCTCTACAGGCTATAAAGTTAAAGTACCAATGATGGTCACACACACACACTAGGTGTGGTGAAATTAACCTTTGATCACCCCCTGGGAGGTGAGGGGAGCAGTGAGCAGCAGCAGTGGCCGCGCCCGGTAATAATTTTTGGTGATTTAACCCCCAATTCCAACCCTTGATGCTGAGTGCCAAGCAGGGAGGTAATGGGTCCCATTTTTATAGTCTTTGGTATGACTCAGCCGGGGTTTGAAGTCACGACCTACCGATCTCAGGGCGGACACTCTAACCACAAGGCCACCGAGCAGGTTATTCATCCTTAAATTTCGTGAAATGCCTGTAGTGTTGTCATTCATGGCCACTTCCACACATGATGCAATCTGTGGCATCACATTACTAAAGCTTGTACACTTTAGATGACAATTATTCCCTCTTAATAAAGGTTTGCCTTTCCAAAACTGTAATCGTTGATCCGAGCTGTTAAGAGTACTAGGTGCAGTTGGCACAAGATTGCTCCTCAACTCCTTCACCCTAACGCCAACATGGTTTAAACACAAGACAATGTCCACAGGACCTCTCAAAGATGTATGTCTTGTGTACATTGGAACTTTTTCTTTTTGTGTGTTATGCTTTTATGTATGACAATATTTATATTTTAGTGCTCTCTGTTGCCTGTGTTGGTGAGCCAAAGACAATTTTCCACCTTGGTGGACAAAGATGTATTCTAATAGACTCAGCATCAGAATTTAATAATGTTTTTGGTAACATTTTAGTATGGGGAACATATTCACCATTAGTTAGTTTGTTTATTAAAGTAACTAGGGGGACACTAGGGGAACATATAAGGGTTAGGGTTAGGGTTACTAATAATCAATAATTCTGAGGTTATTAAGGGAAGACTCTTAGTTAATGGCTTACTGCTTGTATAATAAGGCCATGCAGAATAAGGCATTAATAAGTACTTAACAATGACTAATAAAGAGCCAATATGTTACTCATTTGCATGTTAATAAGCAACTAATTGATGGTGAATATGTTCCCCATACTAAAGTGTTACCTATGTTTCTTATTGCAAGTTTGTCCTTAAAGTTAGAGTTATTTGGACACTAGGGGAACATATAAGGGTTAGGGTTAGGGTTACTAATAAGCAATAATTCTGAGGTTATTAAGGGAAGACTCTTAGTTAATGGCTTACTGGTTGTATCATAAGGCCATGCAGAATAAGGCATTAATAAGTACTTAATAATGACTAATTAAGAGCCAATATGTTACTTATTTGCATGTTAATAAGCAACTAATTAATGGTGAATATGTCTTCCCCATACTAAAGTGTTACCTTGTTTTTCTTTTAATTTTCTATTATGAATTCACGCATCAGATTTAGCAGAAATACACGACACACAGCCAGGGATCCTTCTGCAGTTCTTAACACATGTACTTTTTTTTGCCTTAGAAGCAATCTATCCGTGTCCAAGGTCCAGCTCTTCCCTCGTCCTCCTTAAAAGCTCCCGTACTGGTCTAAACTAGCATGTTTCCCCTTTGGTCGCTTTTGTCATAACCAGAATAGCAGCTGCTTCAGCCTCAGCTTTAATTCTTGCTGTTAAAGTAGAGGATCTACTTACTAATCAGCTTTGTTTCTTTGACTTTCTGGATGTTCAATTTATTTCATTCTAGTACTTTTATTTAACCGCTAGGAACTTCCGGTTTGAAGCAAAATCAGTTCACAGACACAACATCCATTAAACGCCCAAACATTAGACATAAAACATGCAACAGATCTGTTGGAAGCTAAAATGTCAACAATTTGAGTCTATATTGCTAAAATACCATGAGTTAATAATATGACAAATGCACAGTTAATCCATAAAAGATTAACTAAAATGCTAAGAATGATTGCTTTCCATGAGTCTGATTGAGGTGGGTACATAGTTACTTCTTGGTTGTGAATGTAATTGACCTGTTATGTACAGAACCCCTTCAATTACATTATAAAGTACCACTGATAGTCACAAACACACACACTAGGTGTGGTGAAATTACTCTCTGCATTTGACCCATCCCCTTGTTCCATCCCCTGCGAGGTGAAGGGAGCAATGAGCAGCAGCGGTGGCCACGCTTGGGAATCATTTTTGGTGATTTAACCCTCAATTCCAACCCTTGATGCTGAGTGCCAAGCAGGGAGGTGATGGGTCCCATTTTTATAGTCTTTGGTATGACTCGGTCGGGGTTTGAACTCGTGACCTAACGACCTGAGGGCGGACACTCTAACCACAAGGCCACCGAGCAGGTTATTCATCCTTAAATTCCGTGAAATGCCTGTAGTGTTGTCATTCATGGCCACTTCCACACATGATGCAATCTGTGGCAGCTTGCACTTTTTTGACCAGTCTGCAAAATCCGTTTCTTAGCATCTTCCACAAAAAAGCGGTTTTGTGTTGATGGACACTGTCAACCCAAACATTGTGTTTTCTCCTCTTCATCTCCAGGAAGCATAGAAACCACAACATTATGCAAACGACTTGCTTCTTAAAAACCGACTAAATATATTTTCCAGACCTAACTTATTTTTCCAACATCAGCAGCATTTTCCATCTGCTCCTTCATTCCTCCTATTGCTCCTTTTAATCTTCTTCTTTATATATCAATGATGAAATCTTAACATTGCAACACATGCCAATACGGCCGGGTTAGATTAGTAAAGTGCAATTTTAAATTTCCCGCGAAATACCCTGCTGAAAACGTCTCGGTATGATGACGTTTGCGCGTGACGTCACGGATTGTAGCGGACATTTTGGGACATCGTTGTGGCCAGCTATTAAGTCGTCTGTTTTCATTGCAAATTTCCACAGTATTCTGGACATCTGTGTTGGTGAATCTTTTGCAATTTGTTTAATGAACAATGGAGATAGCAAAGAAGAAATCTGTAGGTGGGAAGCGGTGTTTTAGCGGCCGGCTGCAGCAACACAAACACGTAGCGGCTACGTCGTAGCCGGTGTTTCATTGTTTACATTCCCGAACGATGACAGTCAAGCTTTACCATTGGCCTGTGGGGAACTGGGACAACAGAGACTCTTACCAGGAGGACTTTGAGTTGGATACGCGGTACCGTGAGTACGCAGCTGCGGCTTCCAAACATTTGATCGCTTGCCCGTACGTGCGTGCCGCTATGTGCATGTCACGTACGTAACTTTGGGGAAATATACACTACCGTTCAAAAGTTTGGGGTCACCCAAACAATTTTGTGGCATAGACTTCATTTCTAAGAACAAGAATAGACTGTCGAGTTTCAGATGAAAGTTCTCTTTTTCTGGCCATTTTGAGCGTTTAATTGACCCCACAAATGTGATGCTCCAGAAACTCAATCTGCTCAAAGGAAGGTCAGTTTTGTAGCTTCTGTAACGAGCTAAACTGTTTTCAGATGTGTGAACATGATTGCACAAGGGTTTTCTAATCATCAATTAGCCTTCTGAGCCAATGAGCAAACACATTGTACCATTAGAACACTGGAGTGATAGTTGCTGGAAATGGGCCTCTATACACCTATGTAGATATTGCACCAAAAACCAGACATTTGCAGCTAGAATAGTCATTTACCACATTAGCAATGTGGTAAATAGAGTGTATTTCTTTAAAGGCCTACTGAAAGCCACTACTACCGACCACGCAGTCTGATAGTTTATATATCAATGATGAAATCGTAACATTGCAACACATGCCAATACAGCCGGGTTAACTTATAAAGTGACATTTTAAAATTCCCGGGAAATATCCGGCTGAAACGTCGCGGTATGATGACGTATGCGCGTGACGAAGTCCGAGTAACGGAAGTTATGGTACCCCGTAGAATCCTATACAAAAAGCTCTGTTTTCATTTCATAATTCCACAGTATTCTGGACATCTTTTGCAATTTTTTTAATGAACAATGAAGGCTGCAAAGAAGACAGTTGTAGGTGGGATCAGTGTATTAGCAGCGGACTACAGCAACACAACCAGGAGGACTTTGTTGGAGCGCTAGCCGCGCTAGCCGCCGACTTCACCTTGACTTCCCACGTCTCCGGGCCGCCAAACGTATCGGGTGAAGTCCTTCGTCCTTCTGCCGATCGCTGGAACGCAGGTGAGCACGGGTGTTGATGAGCAGATGAGGGCTGGCTGGCGTAGGTGGAGAGCTAATGTTTTTAGCATAGCTCTGTGCAGTGCGGTTGCTAAGTTAGCTTCAATGGCGTCGTTAGCACAGCATTGTTAACCTTCGCCAGCCTGGAAAGCATTAACCGTGTATTTATATGTCCACGGTTTAATAGTATTGTTGATTTTCTATCTATCCTTCCAGTCAGGGGTTTATTTCTTTTGTTTCTATATGCAGTTAAAGCAAGATGCTATCACGTTAGCTCGTAGCTAAAGCATTTCGCCGATGTATTGTCGTGGAGATAAAAGGCACTGAATGTCCATTTCGCGTTCTCGACTCTCATTTTCAAGAGGATATAGTATCCAAGGTGGTTTAAAATACAAATCTGTGATCTACAATAGAAAAAGGAGAGTGTGGAATCCAATGAGCCAGCTTGTACCTAAGTTACGGTCAGAGCGAAAAAAGATACGTCCATCGCTGCCTCTCAAGTCATTCACTGTAACGTTCCTCATCTACGAATGTTTCATCTTCGCTCAAATTAATGGGGTAATCATCACTTTCTCGGTCCGAATCTCTCTCGCTCCATTGTAAACAATGGGGAATTGTGAGGAATCCTAGCTCCTGCGACGTCATGCTACTTCCGGTACAGGCAAGGCTTTTTTTTATCAGCGAGCAAAAGTTGCGAACTTTATCGTCGATTTTCTCTACTAAATCCTTTCAGCAAAAATATGGCAATATCGCGAAATGATCAAGTATGACACATAGAATGGATCTGCTATTCCCGTTTAAATAAAAAAAAATCATTTCAGTAAGCCTTTAAAGTTAAGACTAGTTTAAAGTTATCTTCATTGAAAAGTACAGTGCTTTACCTTAAAAAATAAGGACATTTCAATGTGACCCCAAACTTTTGAATGGTAGTGTATGTGCTGTATGAACTTTGCGGAGGTGAACGGTACTTTGGGCTGTGGGATTGAGTGTGTGTTTGATTTGTATTGGTGGGTTATATGGACGGGAGGGGGGAGGTGTTTGTTATGCGGGATTAATTTGTGGCATATTAAATATAAGCCTGGTTGTGTTGTGGCTAATAGAGTATATATATGTCTTGTGATTATTTACTGTTTTAGTCATTCCCAGCTGAATATCAGGTTCCACCTGCCTCTCACAGCATCTTCCCTATCTGAATCGCTTCCACTGCCCTCTAGTCCTTCACTCTCACTTTCCTCATCCACGAATCTTTCATCCTCGCTCAAATTAATGGGGAAATCGTCGCTTTCTCGGTCTGAATCGCTCTCGCTGCTTGTGGCCATGATTGTAAACAATGTGCAGATGTGAGGTGCTCCACAACCTGAGACGTCACGCTACTTCCGGTACAGGCAAGGCTTTTTTATCAGCGACCAAAAGTTGCGAACTTTATCGTCGATGTTCTCTACTAAATCCTTTCAGCAAAAATATGGCAATATCGCGAAATGATCAAGTATGACACATAGAATGGATCTGCTATCCCCGTTTAAATAAGAAAATCTAATTTCAGTAGGCCTTTAACAGTGAGTTTTGTTTGTTTGTCTTTTCTCCTTCATTTGCAATTGCAACACCTGAATTGGTATCATTCCACTCCATTTTCACTCACAACAACCTCCAAAAATACCCAAACCCACATCCATCCATCCATCCATTTTCTACCGCTTATCTCTTTCGGGGTCGCGGGGGATGCTGGAGCCTATCTCAGCTACAATTGGGCGGAAGGCGGGGTACACCCTGGACAAGTCGCCACCTCATCGCAGGGCCAACACAGATAGACGCACTTAAAACAGCGTGTGGAGGACCTCTTCCCTCCGGGTTCCTTGGACCACCAATGAGAGACATGACTGGAGCAGTTTTGTCACTTTGTTTATTATTTCAATAAACCTCAGTGCAGGTCGGGTCGCTTTTCAGCTCTTCCTCTTCCAACTGCTCGCTCCTCCGGTCGCTTTTCAGCCATCCCCGGCGTCGTCTGTGTCTCGCTCTTTGTCGTGTTCGCTCGTCATGCACCACTGGCTTTCCAGCTCCTTCTGCCCCTCCTGCCTCTCCTGCTGCCCTTTTACACGCTGAGAGGTGATTACAGAATTGCGCCAGGTGGGCCATCTATGCACCTGACGCTCCTCTCGGAGCCGGAGCCGGCGTGCCCCGCCTCGCTGCAGATCCGCCGGCCACGCCTCCTCACACAGCGTTTTATAATTGTCTTTTTTTTTTCCTTTTTAACGAGGTGTGTTTCGTTACTTTTCTTATTCCTCCAAAACTTCTAACGGGAGATAACCAAACTCACCCTCGTCTTCCGTGCATACCAGCAGTGGGAAATGATGTGCCTGAATACCAATAGTGTGGCACCAGACTACAGACAAAACATAAGCACCATTTCAACCCCAACCTACACCGCCTTGGCCATTGCGGTGCTCCACGCCATCGTCTGCTGAGTTGAGGAGGGCAGCACGACCAGAGACCGGAACAGACCCAACAAAGCAATCAGGAGAGCCAACGCCATCATAGGCTGCCCACTAGCTCTCGGCCAATATCCAGTCTGCGCGGATGATTGAGAATCCGGGAGACCGAAGTGACCGATCCACATCTTCTCCAGTCTCTCCCTGCAAACTCCAGCGTAGCAGAGAGCCAGTTCAGTTCAGTTCAGTTCAGTTTCAGTTTATTTCGAACATACATACGTTTACAATATAATACATCACAAAATTCCAGTTGTTTCATTACAGCACGTCCGAAAAGGAGTAGGAAGAAGCAGAGCTTATTTAATCCTACACCTTTTCATACCATAGCAATTTTATCCAAGTTCCTTGTTCTCTGTAACAGAACAGTGAGCAAATAAATAATAAATAAATAATATACCATAGTAAGTAAACAAACATTAAATACATAAATAATCTTTATCTCAAAAGAAAAAAAAAAGGGTTCAAGATGTTCATCATAATTCTTGTTCTGTGTACTTTGTGAACACAGTCTCTTACCCTAAATCATATTGGTGCTTTGTTTGATTTCTTTGGTTAATCCATTCCATATTTTAATTCCACATACAGATATGTTAAAGGTTTTAAGTGTTGTACGAGCATACAAATGTTTTAAATTATATTTTCCTCTAAGGTTATATTTCTCCTCTTTTGTTGAGAAGAATTGTTGTACATTCTTGGGTAGCTGGTTATAGTTTGCAAGTGCACCAAATCGTTGAATTTCAATATTTGTGATTCAATAAATAAAGGGTTTTTATGTTCTCTATATCCAACATTATGTTTTTGTCAGAATAATTGTATCTAAGTTTTCACAAAACTTTGTGTTTCCATGAGTTCCCGGCGAGAGGACAAAATCCGTCTTTGATCTTACCAAGCAAAAGGCTTGTAAAACTCCACTGTGTAGGATGGGAAGCGACATGAAGGTGTCAGTTTCTTTGATCTATTGTTATCCACAGGAAGATCTTGTCTTCACCCGAGATCTACAAAGCGGAGAGGAAGCAGGACCTGACGCAAGCTCCAGGCATCTTTTCTTTGAACTGTTTTGTGACCAAGGGCGACGATTGTTTACGACCCCCTCTCCCCTTAAAAACAGCTGTTGCTTTGTAATCAGGGAAAGTCCAAATAAAAGAGGAAGTGTGCAATCCTGTCGTGAGAGCGTGGTGGAAAACTGTGCAGAGAGTACAGCCCAGACGTTTCTCCTCAATGAGCTAAATTGAATTTTGTCTCTGTATAATTCCTTGCTTCATGTCTGTTTAATATATGTCATCGGTGTTTGAACCTGACAGTTTTATTATTATTATTGTAACACAGTTAGTGAATGAAGCGCATATTCATAATTATTTCCCCATATTTCTACACAATAACTCGGATTGGTAGTGTCTGTGATATGAGAGCCCATTATCGAGCATCTGTAGTCGCATTAGGTTATGTGTTCACTTTGTATGCAGCAAAGCGAAAATGTTGTCTTTCCTAAGGTAATACTGCTTCATTCCAGTTGGCGGTGTCAGGGAGATGTTACATTATTATTGTGGTTTGCAGTGTTGTACAAATGCACTGCATCACACTGACAATGCACGGCATCAAACAGTAACATGAAAACCTCTCTGACAGTGTCAATTAGAGCTGAGCTTAGGGTTGTACGGTATACCGCTATTAGTATAGTACCGCAATACTAATGAATCATTTTCGGTACTATACCGCCTCTGAAAAGTACCGGTCCACCACCCCCTGTGCCCCCGTCGTTGTGTCATTGCTGGTTTACGAGCAGACGAGCATGTTCGGCAGTGCACAATCACGGAGTACTTACAAGCAGACAGTGTGTAGACAGAAAAGGGTAGAACGGACGCATTTTGGCTTAAAAACTAACGATAAAGGTGAAGTTATAACACTGAAACGCCCACCGGCAGAGGTGCTTTTAGACATGGCTAGCTAGCTAGCGGCAAACGTCCATTCACAGTCGGCAGTGTTTTAGTTACTTCTAAATCACTAATCCTCGCCTCCATGGCGACAAATAAAGTAAGTTTCTTACAAGTATCATCCCTGCAGGACGAGGAATAGCTAAACATGCTTCACTACACACCGTAGCTCACCGGCGTCAAAATGTAAACAAACGCCATTGGTGGATCTACACCTAACATCCATTGTAATGATACCAAGTACAGGAACATATCGAGTCGATACTACTATAATTTTGTCGATCTCCTCAACATCTTCTTTCGTTTTTTAAAATTGTTATATTATGTTTATAAACTCAGGAAATATGTCCCTGGACACATGAGGACTTTGAATATGACCAATGTATGATCCTGTAACTACTTGGTATCGGATTGATACCCACATTTGTGGTATCATCCAAAAGTAATGTAAATTATCCAAATAACAGAAGAATAAGTGATAATTACATTTTAACATAAGTGTAAATAGAACATGTTAAAAGAGAAGGTAAGCAGATACTAACAGTAAATGAACAAGTAGATTAATCATTAATTTTCTACCACTTGTCCTTAATAATGTTGACAAAATAATAGAATGATGAATGACACACTATGTTACTGCATATGTCAGCAAACTAAATTAGGAGCCTTTGTTTGCTTACCTACTACTAAAAGAAAAGTTGTCTTGTATGCTCGCTACTTTATTTAAGGACAAACTTGCAATAATAAACATATGTTTAATGTACCTTAAGATTTTTTTGTTAAAATAAAGCCAATAATGCCATTTTTTGTGGTGCCCTTTATTTAGAAAAGTATCGAAAAGTACCGAAAAGTATCGAAATAGTTTTGGTACCGGTACCAAAATATTGGTATCGGGACAACACTAGCTGAGCTGTATTATAAATAAATGATAAATGGGTTATACTTGTATAGCGCTTTTCTACCTTCAAGGTACTCAAAGCGCTTTGACAGTATTTCCACATTCACCCATTCACACACACATTCACACACTGATGGCGGTATTGTTTTTTTTTGATATCGTAATGTCAGACTGGACCACAAACATGATGCTTGTCTTCTTCATCGCCCTCATTGCTCCATCAACCACAGGAGGCCTGCATCCATTCAACAGTCTTTGGAGACGTGTGATGTCATCTCTAAAGAGTGAAAAGTATGCGCCCGTGTGTGTGTGTGTGTGTGTGTGTGTGTGTTTGAGTTTGCGGGGGTTCACACATGTCAAGAACCACATGAGCAGAACTAAGAAGAGCGCCACTTCTCTAGTTGATGCCATTATGAGGTCAATGATGAGGGGGCGGCGGTCGCAAGAACATCAAGACTGTCGCTAAAATCTTTTCCAGATGACGATAAAGCAGCTCCGCATGCGATACACACACACACATACACACACACACAAACACACACATACAAACACACGAGTCACACATTGCACAAGAGTTAGTTTTATTCTAGAGAAGAAGGAAAAAAAGATGTTTGCTGTCACGCAACTTTCATAAGGCCTTCTTCCGTCACACTTTTGTTTCTCCTCTATGATGGAAGCTCAACATCAACTCAGGTTCCTCATCCCTTGTTTTGTAGTTGTTGTTAGCTACAAAATTTAGATTTTGAGGCTCCATGCTGACAGGTTGTCAAGGGCAGGGTAGAACAACAAAACAAAAACGTGGAAGTTGTACGAGTTGCAAAACCATAGTAATTCAGCTGAATCATACTAACATATCTGTTAGTATGTCTTTAAGTAGAGCGCAGATCTCCACCAAGGCCCATGCATCCATCCATCCACCTTCTTCCGCTTATCTGAGGTCAGGTCGTGGGGGCAGCAGCCTAAGCAGGGAAGCCCAGACTTCCCTCTCCCCAGCCACTCCGTCCAGCTCTTCCCGGGGGATCCCGAGGCGTTCCCAGGCCAGCCAGGAGACATAGTCTTCCCACCAAGGCCCACAAAGGCTAAATTGTTTTGTTTTTTGTGTTAATTTGAATAATTCAATATTTTATTTTATGTTATTTTTCCGTATTTTTAAAAAAAATTGTTACCTTACGTTTTACTGAATTTACCTTAAACCAATTTAAAATTGTATCTAATTTCATTTCATTTTACTCAATTTTTTCATGTATTTATTTCATACATTATATATTGCCTTACTTTAGTTTATGCTGTATTGCGTTATTGTACTATTTTATACTAACACAATTACAGTATAAAATATTGCAATGTATTTTTGTTATATTATATTTTATGTTATTATATTTATAATGTTTTGCATTTTATTAATGTGGAATTATTCTTATACTTTTTAAATTAAACTTGAATTTAATTTGATAGATGTTTTGCACTAAAACGAAAAGAAAAAGTTAAATATTCGTATTTTTGTGCAAAACAAATTTAACAAATTAAAATTATTTTATTCGATTTAATTAATTTTATATACCAGTGGCGGGCCGTGCGTTTCCCACCTAGGCCTTCAGTGATGTCCTGTGTCCAATGTCTCAAAATACCATAATTTATGTCACCACATGACCATTGCTGGAGAAATACTATACAGAAACACATTTACGCACTACTTTGCATTGAACCACCTCAACAGCGTACAAAACGGGTTATTTTCTGGCGCATTAAAAAATCAACAAGCCCGCATCAGCAACTAAAAGATATTTTATGTGGTACTGTCAAAATTAAAATGGCAAAAAACGTATTAAACGTGAAAAAATTAAGAAATAAAATATTTGAACATAAATTCTGTAGCACCCATTCGAGCTTCCGGGGTTGGCCGACATGGTCTCACAAGATGTAGTTTCTCTTTAAATATCCTTCTTGAAAATGTCCTTGCAAATATATGTGTTGTCTTGTCTAATCATAAAAGATGCAGACGAGGCGTGTTGGCTGACTTCTTAAAGTTTACTCCACAGCGTGCTCCTCAAAAACATCCCGCTGCCGGGATATGTACTTATTATATGATAAATGAATACATATATAATAAATAAATACATATAATACAATAACATAATACATATACACATACATATGCA
>NC_084748.1:29030069-29032569 GCF_033978785.1 Entelurus aequoreus
TCATTGTGTTTTCGATTTTTGAATTTTCAATGCAAGACTCGGTTATATATTCAAACTTCACTCAATGGCATTCATGTAAAAAAAATCGTACTTGAACATTAGTCAAATATCTTATGTAGGACAAGATGGTTTTGCTGTTTTTAAGGACCTGCTGCAAAGACGCTAGTCCAGTGGTTCTTAACCTTGTTGGAGGTACTGAACCCCACCGGTTTCATATGCGCATTCACCGAACCCTTCTTTAGTGAAAAATAAAATGTTTTTTTTTTTTCAAATTCAAGACAAAGTTATATGTTTTTGGTAACACTTTAGTATGGGGAACATATTCTAAGTAAAAAAAGACTTAATTTAGAGTTTTTTGGACACTAGGGGAACATATTCTAAGTAACAAAGACTTAATTTAGAGTTATTTGGTTAGGGTTAGGGGCAGGGTTAGGGTTAGAATAAGGCCATGCAGATTAAGGCATTAATAAGTACGTAATAATGACTAGTTAAGAGCCAATATGTTACTAATTTGCATGTTAACAAGCAACTAATTAATGGTGAATATGTTCCCCATACTAAAGTGTTACCTTGTTTTATTACTGGTGCACAAAATGAACCGTGCATGAACATCACCTTGTTCAAACAACAAAAACCAAGACAGTGCATAAACTCACAACAAATTTCACACCTGCAAATCAGTCTGACTTCTGCTGTTGCCGTATCCGTAATATGCCGATAGGGAGAAGTTTTTATTTACACGATGAGTCAGGTGTGTTTTGACCTCCGCCGAAACCCTGAGGCCGACTCACCGAACCCCTAGGGTTCGATCGAACCCAGGTTAAGAACCACTGCGCTAGTCGAACAAAGATCGTCTAAATTGATTACAGAAGCGCTCGGCTGTTTCAAGGACTAATACTACAAAAACACCAGTCAGTTATCTTATTGACGGAAATGTTCTGTTGTTTTTAAGGACCTGAAAAAGGTCTATTTAAAGATTCTCTCTTGACAGTAAGCAGGTGAACTCTGCTGTTTTCAAGGACAGACTGCAAAACTGATAGTCACAGATCAATCAATCAATCAAAGTTTATTTATATAGTCCTGAATCACGAGTGTCTCAAAGGGCTGTACAAGCCACAACGACATCCTCCAAAATTTAAGCTCATTTTTATAGTTAGTAAACCACATCAGGGCAAGAAAAACAGTCAACCCAATGGGATACAATGAGAAACCTTGGAGGGGACAGCAGATGTAGGGAGCCCTCCGGGGGACCGGTGCTATGGACGTCGAGTGGATCTAGTTAATAGTGTGAGAGTCCAGTCCATAGTGGGGCCAGCAGGGGGGTGTCAGCAGAGCAGAGATGTCATCAACTGATGCACAGATGAGTGGTCCACCCCGGGTCCCGACTTTGAACAGCTAGCGCTTCATTTGTGGTTCTCAAACTTTTTTCCACCAAGCGGCACCTCAGAAAACACTTGGCTCTCCAAGTACCACAATAATGGCCAGCATTAAAATACAGTAGTCTAGTAAGTCTAAGTATTCATTAAAAAAAGAGGCAGAGGTAGTATTTAACAAGTATATTAAATCGTTTTGGCCACTGTAACATTACAACCAGTTTGAACAGTAACACTGTGTTTGAATATTTAGTTCATTCTTTGGCATACCCCGAGATGGAGGGGCTCCATCTAGTACTACAATGTGAGAATCACTGCTGTATAGGACTGAAGTTCTCTGCTGTTTTTCAGAATCGGCTGCAAAAAAGCGAATTAAAGATCCTCTATATAAAAGAGTGCTTTGATGTTTTTAATGACTGATTGCAAAAACGCTAGTCAAAGGTCCTCTAAATAAGGAGTGTAGTGCAAAAAAAGCCCCAAAAAACCCTTGTCGGAGGTCCTCTGACAGGTGCACGCATCATTTTTTAAGGGCCGATCACTAAACCATCCGTCAAAGATCTTCTACTGTATATGACAGGGGTGCTCTGTTTTTTAAAGACTGCCTGCAAAAACGCGAGTCATAGATCTACTATCTGACAGGAGCACTCTGTCTGCTATTTTTCATGACTGGCTGCAAAAATGTGAGTCAAAGATTCTCTGTGACAGGAGAGCTCTGCTGTTTGTAAGAATTCACTGCAAAACTGCTAGTCAAAGATCCTCTATATTACATGACTACTCAGCTGTTTTAAGGACCTACTCTACTGTGATAGAAGTGTTTTGCTGTTTTAAATGGTTAACTCAGAAACACTGGTCAAAGAGCCTCTATATGACAGGGGGCTATGTTGTTTTTAACAATTTGACAGAGAGCACTCTGCTGTTTTTAGGAATCTGCTAAAAAAATAATGCTAGTCTCATCCAACTGTCTATATCAATGTCATTTGTTTCATCATATTTCATAGGTCAGGAAAAAACACAGAGGCTATTTCATCCCTACAAGCCTGTTTAGCAGGTTTTTCCTGACCTAATGAATATTCCGCTCTACCCCGGTATTGAGCACTAACGGATAAACCACAGTGACCTTGGCTAAA